>NW_021610748.1:0-4282 GCF_004785775.1 Grammomys surdaster | reverse complement strand
GATAATCAATACTGTCATTATCTTTATTGAAAAACCAATTCTGCCAATATATTTATTTTAAATAAAATTCTGTCAATATCTTTATTTAAAAACTTATTCTGTCAATATCTGTACTTAAAAACTAATTCTGCCAATATCTTTTTTTAACAATCTATTATGTAATAACCAATTCTGTCAGTATCTTTATTTAATAACCAATTCTGTCAATATCTTTATTTAATAATCAATTCTGTACTAGCCAATTCTGTCCGTCTCTTTATTTAAAACCAATTCTGTCAATATCTTTATTTAATAACAAATTCTGTCAATATTTTTATTTAAAAACCAATTCTGACAACATCTTTATTTAATAAACTATTCTATCAATATCTTTAATATGCCATTCCAACAATATCTTTATTGGATAACCAATTCTGTCAATATCTTTAGATTTAATGAGTTCTTTCAACATCTCTATATAGTAACCAATTCTGTCTGTCAATATCTTTATTTAATAACCTATTCTGTAAATATTTTTTTAATAACCAATTCTGTCAATATCTTTATTTAACGAACAATTCTGTCAATATCTTTATTTAATAAACTGTTCTGTAATACCAATTCTGTCAATATCTTTATTTCAAAACCAATTCTGTCAATATCGTTATTTAATAAACAATTCTGTCAGTATCTTTATTTAATAAACAATTCCGTCAATCTTTTTATTTAAAATCAATTCTGTCAATATCTTTATTTAAGAACCAATTCTGTCAATATCTGTATATAATAACCAATTCTGTCTATCAATATCTTTATTTAATGACCAATTCTGTCAATATCATTTTTTAATAACCAATTCTGTCAATATCTTTATTTAATAAACAGTTCTGTCAATATCTTTATTTAATATCCAATTCTGTCAATATCTTTATTTAATAATCAATTCTGTAATAACCAATTCTGTCAATATCTTTATTTAAAAACCAATTCTGTCAATATCTTTATTTGATAACCAATTATGTCAATATCTTTAATTTATTTTAAAAAAATTCTGTCAATATCTTTATTTAAAAGCCAATTCAGTCAATCTTTTATTTAAAGACCAATTCTGTCAATAACTTTATTTAATAATCAATTCTGTCAATATCTTTATTTAATAACCAATTCTGTCAATAACCTTATTTAATAAACAGTTATGTAATAACCAATTTTGACAATATGTTTATTTATAAACCATTTCTGTCAATATAATTTCTGACAAAATTTTTATTTAAAAACCCATTCTGACAACATCTTTATTTAATAAACAATTCTATCAACATCTTTAATATGCCATTCCAACAATATCTTTATTGAATAACCAATTCTGTCAATATCTTTAGTTTTAAACAGTTCTTTCAATATCTGTATATAGTAACCAGTTCTGTCTGTCAATATCTTTATTTAAAAACCAATTCTGTCAATATCTGTCTTTAATGACAAATTCTGTCAATATCTTTATTTAATGAACAATTGTGTCAATATCTTTATTTAATTATCAGTTATGTAATAACCAATTCTGTCATTATCTTTATTTAAAGACAAATTCTGATAATATCTTTATTTATCAATTTTGTGAGTATCTTTTTTAATAACCAGTTATGTCAATATCTTTATTTAAAAACCATTTCTGTCAATATCTTTATTTAATTACCTATTCTGTCAATATCATTATTTAATAAACATTTCTGTCAATATTTTTATTTCAAAATCATTTTGTCAATATCTTTATTTAAAAACTAAATCTCTCAATATCTTTATTTAGAAACCAATTCTGTCAATATCTTTAGTTAGTAACCAGTTCTTTCAATATCTGTATATAGTAACCACTTCTGCCTGTCAATATCTTTATTTAATAACCAATTCTGTCAATATCCTTTTTAATAACCAATCCTGTCAATATCTTTATTTAATGAACAATTCTGTCAATATCTTTATTTAAAAACCAATTCTGTCAATGTTTTATTTAAAGACCAATTCTGTCAATATCTTTATTTAATAAACAATACTGTCAATATCATTATTTAATAAACAATTCTGTTAATATCTTTGTTTACTAACCAATTCTGTGAGTATCTTTATTTAATACCCAATTCTGTCTGTCAATATCTTTATTTAATAATCAATTCTGCAAAATATTTTTTAATAACCAATTCTGTCAATATCTTTATTTTAATTAAAATTCTGTCAATATATTTATTTAAAAACCATTTCTGTCAATATGTGTACTTTAAAAACAATTCTGTCAATATCTTTATTTAATAACCAATTCTGTCAATATCTTTATGTAATAATCAATTCTGTAAAAACCAATTCTGTCAATATCTTTATTTAAAAACCACGTCAGTCAATATCTTTATTTAATAACCTATTCTGTCATTATCTTTATTTAAAAACAAATTCTGTCAAAATCTTTATTTAATAACAAATTCTGTCAATATTTTCATTTAAAAACCAATTCTGTCAACCTCTTTATTTAATAACCAATTCTGTCAATATCTTTAATAAGCCATTCTGTCAATGTCTTTATTTAAAAACCAATTCTGTCAATATCTTTATTTAAAAAGCAAATCTGTCAATACCTTTATTTAATAACCAGTTCTGTCAATATCTGTATATAATAACCAATTCTGTCCGTCAATATCTTAATTTACTAAACAATTCTGTCAATATCTTTTTTAATAATCAATTCTGTCTATATATTTATTTAATAAATAGTTCTGTCAATATTTTTATCTAATAAACAATTCTGTCAATATCTTTATTTAATAATCAATTCTGTGGTAACCAATTCTGTCAGCATCTTTATTTAAAAACAAATTATGTCAATCTCTTTATTTAAGAACCAGGTTGATTCTGCCATCAAGAAGACGGTTGAAGTTCATTACCATCAGTTGAAAATTGAAGAAGATCCAGAAGTGACTCCGCAGGAGACTGACACAGCTGCCAGCTCCCCTGCCTCCCCCTAGGGTCGACCCCTAGACTTCCACGCCCTCCAGAAGGATTCCTGGTATGCCTGGCTTTGCCCTCGTTTCTCTCGCTAGAGAGCTTGGCCTCTTGATCACCACAACAAAAATTGGCTTTTTCCTAAACCAAGGCCACCCTTGATATGGCCGCTAACATTGGGGAGCCTTCCTTTATGACAATATTACACCCCAAACTGACAAATGGTTGGTAACTTGAACATTTACAAGAGACTAGGATGGCTGTGAGTTAGCCCAATGACGGGATTATTGTAGGTCCACTTCCCAGGGGCCCACCCAATGCAGCCGAAAAGGAGTGCGTGGTGCTGGGAGTGGGTGCAGCCTACATGGCCTAAGACAGGGCTCTCACCCTCCTTTCACCCACATCAGAGTCCCTTGACGTTGCCCATCGTCGACAGCCTAAAGCCTTCGACCATCGATGTGACTCGTCTCACATCAGTGTTTTGGGGTTGTGAACTTGTCTAAGACCCCCCATAATTAGACATCCAAATTCAAAACTCACATAGTTGGGATTGAACATAAGAAGCCTTCTCTAACTAAACAGAGAAGGGGGAGATGCCAGAAGCCAGGACCCTCGGCTTTACCCTCACCCCCTACCTTTCCCCACCTGCACAATGTCCTCTGAAGCTTGGCAGCTGCAAGATCCTGCATGAACTATGACTGATGACTATTGATTATTCATATTCATTTATTTCTGACTTACTATTAGCTATGACTGATGACTATTGATATTTCACCTTTATATTTTTCTGACTTCCTATTAACTATGACATATGACTATTGGTTGTTCATGTTCATTTATTTCTGAGTTACTATTATCCACGAATTGTTATTATTGATTATTCATGTTCATTTATTTCTGACTTACTATTATCTATGACTGATGACTAATCATATTTCACCAATAACCACAGTACGATAGTAAAATAATAATAACCGTAAAAATTATGACGTCACATGATAGTAATCATAATAAAAAACAACAGTGTGGGTTATAAAATGTAATGGAATGAAAATAATAACAAGAATAATAACAAGAATAATAACAATGACAAGAATAATAACAATAATAATAACAATAATATAAATAATAACCATAAAAATACGATGTCACACAATATGAATAATAATAACAAACAACAGTATCGATAATAAAATGTATTGCAATGACAATAATAGTAACAATAACCATAGAATGATATTGAAATAATAATAACGTAATAATAACCGTAAGAAATATGACGTCACATAATATTCATAAAAATGAGAAATAATAGTGT
>NW_021610747.1:0-2299 GCF_004785775.1 Grammomys surdaster | reverse complement strand
TAACTGCATCATTACCATCTCCTTGATAAAATTTGGGGTGCTGAAGCAGAATGCTGGCATTTCCT
Source organism: Grammomys surdaster (assembly GCF_004785775.1). Taxonomy (NCBI): domain Eukaryota; kingdom Metazoa; phylum Chordata; class Mammalia; order Rodentia; family Muridae; genus Grammomys; species Grammomys surdaster. The sequence continues at coordinate 2,234 of NW_021610747.1, read as the reverse complement.
CAGAAGTGAGGCAAATTTCATAGGTGAGGTAGCTTTTGCATCTAGTGTAATCATTTAATTCAGTCTTAGAATACAATAGCACTTTGTGCTTTTAGTGATATTCTTTGTAACCAATACAAGAAAAATTTTGGGTGCTGGACATTGTAGTTCATCAGAGGAAGTAGAGATATAGTTTGAGAAAAACACTTGGACCTATCCTCTGTGTCCCTGAACTTTTTCATTACTCTCTGATTCTGGAGTTTGGTCAGTGTCAATATTCCAGGAGAGTTCTTACACAATTTATCTCACCCTAATTTTTTTAAGTAAGCAATGTCATACTAGTGCCTTGATTGCATGCTCTTTCCTCCTTTAGAGAAAACCTACTTCAAACCTTCAAGGAAGGTTTCCCTTGCATAAATGGAAGAAGGCTCTACCCTGCAGCATCCTCCTCTTCCATGTGCCCACTTCTAGCTCTCAGGCAGTGTTGGCCTACTAGGTAAGAGATGGGTTTGTGTGCTTTAGAAACAAAGTTGCTTTATTGTGTCTTGGAATGGGTCAATGATGACAACCCAATTTCATGAAGAGAGCTGATGACATCAAAATAGTCATCCAGGTGTACGCTGAGGCCCAGCCAGGAGCACAGGGATATAGGAGGTCCCTTAACACTTTGGACTCCTCCAAGGGCACATGCCTCAAGTTCCCAGATACACTTGCCCTTTGTCTCCTGATCAGAACTTGAAAAAAACCTTGTGCACCTTCGTTGGCAAAAGTGATGCCAACAGTAATCTAGATGCATACTCAAATCTTGTACAAGTCTGCATGTCACCACCATTTCTGATGGCCCTGTCTGTTTTTGGTGTTTTGCAGGCATCTGGCAAGCCCACCTGGAGCCAAGCTGAAATCTTTGGTAAGTGTCATCATCTGGGCTAATGTCTTCCCTTAAAATTTGCCTGTGCCTTCAAGTATTGGCCACTGAGTCACAGCCAAACTCTATGGCTTGAGGTTAGGGAACAAAGAACCAAACAAGACAAGTAAGTGTCAAATATAAGTCAGTAATTTCTTCCATATTGACCTCTAACCTTATGAGGGGAAAGGAATTTCCTAGAGCACTGATAATTCATACCCACATCAATATGAGCACTCCTCAGGAATAAGAGAGGATAACTCTCTCCTGAACAAGGCGGCTCTCTCTTGGTTGGCCAAATAGTGAGGAGTCACAGGATATCAAAAGAGAATTTCAGGCTAGTCCTCAGTTCACTGTATCTTATGACCATGGACAATCAAGGTGCAGAGCCTTGATTAAATTGCAAAAAGTAGTCTACAAATCCCCTGCCTTGCCAAACAACATATGAAGTCTTCCCAATTGTCCAAACATTGACTCAATATTCCAACTATTCTCATTTCAAAGTTAATTGGTTCATGTGCTTTAGTTGATATTTACTGTGTTGACATGGAACCACATCCTTCCCAAATTCCTTCCCTGAGTATGCTGCACCTCTCTCTACACTTCACTTGCCTATCGTTAATTTCAAAAACAAAATGCCAGCCTAGGAAGTTGTCTTTTGTCAAAATTTTTCTGATGTAACCTGAGGCCTCGGTGATTTGTGACAACTTTGCTCTGTTTGGACTCATGAACTAGGGTCTTCTTTTCAGTTTAGTGTCATTCCCATCTGTTTCTCCTTACCAAATATGGATCCATGACAGAACACTTTTCACTCTCCATGAGCCTCCAACTCACTGTAGTGTTCAAGAAGCAGTGTTGCCCAATGAATTTAAAAATGCAGGTTAGACCTTGCAGAGGAATGATAATGCCCATGCAGTTGAATGTGGAACACAGAGGTACCCTGAAAGAGACTCTACAGTCTACATGTAACTGCATCATTACCATCTCCTTGATGAAATTTGGGGTGCTGAAGCAGAATGCTGGCATTTCCTCAGAAGTGAGGCAAATTTCATAGGTGAGGTGGCTTTTGCATCTAGTGTAATCATTTAATTCAGTCTTAGAATACAATAGCACTTTGTGCTTTTAGTGACATTCTTTGTAACCTATACAAGAAAAATTTTGGGTGCTGGACATTGTAGTTCATCAGAGGGAGTAGAGATATAGTTTGAGAAAAACACTTGGACCTATCCTCTGTGTCCTTGAACTTTTTCATTACTCTCTGATTCTGGAGTCTGGTCAGTGTCAATATTCCAGGAGAGTTCTTACACAATTTATCTCACCCTAATTTTTTTAAGTAAGCAATGTCATACTA
>NW_021610746.1:0-1973 GCF_004785775.1 Grammomys surdaster | reverse complement strand
ATTCTGTCAATATGTTTAATAAGCCATTCTGTCAATATATTTATTTAAAAACCAATTCTGTCAATATTTTATTTAAAGACCAATTACGTCAATATCTTTAATTAATAAGCAATTCTGTCAATAGCTTTATTTAGTAACAAATTTTGTCAATATCTTTATTTAATAACAAATTTTGTCAATATCTTTATTTTAAAACCCTTTCTGTCAATATCTTTACATTACAATCAATTCTGTAATAACCAATTCTGTGAATATCTTTATTTAAAAACCAATTCTGTCAATATATTTATTTAATAAACAATTCTGTCAATATCATTATTTAATAAACAATTCTGTCAATATTTTATTTAATAACCAGTTCTGTGAATATCTTTATTTAATAACCGATCCTGTCAATATCTCTTTTAATAATCAGTAATGTAATACACAATTATGTCTATATCTTTATTTAAAATTCAATTCTGTCAATAACTTTATTTAATATCCAATTCTGTCAATATCTTTATTTAAAAAAACATTCTGTGAATATCTTTATTTAAAAACCGATTCTATCAATATCTTTATTTAATAACCAATTCAGTCAATATCTTTTTTTAATAATCAATTCTGTGGTAACATATTCTGTCAATATCTTTATTTAAAAACAAATTGTCTCAATCTCTTTATTTAATAACCAATTCTGTCAATATCTTTATTTAATAACCAATGCTTGTGTGTATCTTTATTTAATAACCAGTTCTGTCATTATCTTTATTTAAAAACCATTTCTGTCAATATCTTCATTTAAAAACCAAATCTGTCAATATCTTTATTTAAACACCAATTCTGTCAATATATTTAGTTAGTAACCAGTTCTTTCAATATCTGTATATATTAATCAGTTCTGTCTGTCAATATTTTTATTTAAAAACCCATTCTGTCAAATCTTTATTTAAAAACCAGTTCTGTCAATATCTCTATTTAATAAACAATTCTGTCAATATCTTTACTTAATAATCAATTCTGTGGTACCTAATTCTGTCAATATCTTGTTTTAATAATCAGTTATGTAATACACAATTATGTGTATATCTTTATTTAAAATCCAAATGTGTCAATAATTTTATTTAATACCCAATTCTGTCAATATTTTTATTTAAAAAAACATTCTGTCAATAACTTTATTTAAAAACCAATTCTGTCAATATCTTAATTTAATAACCAATTCTGTCAATATCTTTATTTAATAACCAATTCTGTGGTAACCAATTCTGTCAATATCATTATTTAAAAACAAATTACATCAATCTCAGTATTGGTTATTAACCAATACTGTCAATATCTCTATTTTAAATAAAATTCTGTCAATATCTTCATTTAAAAACCTATTCGGTCAATATCTATACTTAAAAACCAATTCTGTCAATATCTTTGTATAATATTCAATTCTGTAATAACCAATTCTGTGAATATCTTTACTTAATAACCAATTCTGTCAATATATTTATTTAATAATCAATTCTGTAATTACCAATTCTGTCAATATCTTTATTTAAAAACCAAATCTGTCAATATCTTTATCTGAAAACCAATTCTGTCAATATATTTTTTTAAAAAGCAATTCTATCCATATAATTTGTTAAAAAATTCTCTCAATATCTTTATTTAATAACCAATTCTGTCAGTATTTATATTCAATGACCAATTCTGTCAATATATTTATTTAATAACCAATTCTGTCAATATCTTTATTTAATAACCAATTCTATAAATATCTTTATGTAAACACTTATTTTGTCAAAACTTTTTTGAAAAAACATTTCTGTCAATATGTTTATTTAATAAAAAATTCTGTCAATATCTATATTTAAAAACCTATTCTATCTATATCTTTATTTAAAAACCAATTCTGTCAAAACCTTTTTTTAAAATACATTTCTGTTAATATCTTTATTTAATAATCAATTCAATAAGTATCTTGATTCAATAACCAA
>NW_021610745.1:0-1536 GCF_004785775.1 Grammomys surdaster | reverse complement strand
GTATCAGGTGTAGGAGGAGGCATGGGAGAAGTATAGAGGGTTAGGAGGTTATGGGTGTGAGGTAGCTGGGGACTGTGAACTATAGGTATCCCTCCCAGATGCCAGTGAAGGAAAAAGTTCCCAGGACCCACAGGGGATAGCATTTGTCGAAATACTCAACCACCGGGTTCTAGAACCTATAGAAACCATATCCACTTACATATGTCCTCTCAGTGGAGGGAAGCGGCCACCCACCCATCTCAAACATTTAACCCATAATTGCTCCTGTCAGAAGGAAATACAGGGACAAAGAGTGGAGCAGAGACTGCCTCACCTGAGGATCCACCCCATCTGCAGACACCAAACCCAGACAGTACTGCTGATGACAAGATATGATTGCAGACAGGAGCTTGGTATAGTTGTGCCCTGAGAGGCTATGACAGATTCTGACCAAATCAGATGCAGATGTACACAGCCAACCCTCAGACTGAGCACATGGACCCCAGGAGGGGAATTAGGGGAAGGACTGAAAGAGCTGATGGGGTTTGAAACTCGTAGGATGAACAATATCAACCTGAACTCCCAGAGCACCCAGGGTCTAAACAACCAACCAAAGAATACACATGGAAGGACCCATGGCTTCAGCTGCATATGTAGCAGAGTATTGGCTTATCTGACATAATCGGGAGGACAGGCCCTTGGCCATTTGGAGCCTTGATGCCCTAGTGTAGGTGAAAGCAGTTGTGGGTAGGCGTCAGAGGGAACACCCTCAGAGAAGTAGGGGGAGGGGAAATATAGGCAGTTTGTGGAGAGCAATCCGAGAAGAAGTAACATTTGAAATATAAGTAAATTTAAAAACCAATTAAAAAAACAAAAAGAATATTTTGCCTGTATAAATGTCCCTGTCTCCAGTGCAGGCTGTGCTTGGTAAGACCAAAAGAGGGCAAATCCCCTTGAACTAGTCTGGCAGATATGAGCTGGCAAGTAGGAGCTTAACCCTGAACCTGCATCCTTCAGAATACTGTCCAAGTGATCTTACCTGCTGAGCCATCTCTCTGGTCTCCAATCTTTGATTTGGAGAATCTCACTAACCATGGATCTCACCATGGCAGACTAGGCTGGCCAGAGAGCACCAGGGATCCTCCTGCCTCTGCCTCCTTGGTGGTGGCATTACAGGCACATACCCTTCCCACCTGGCATATTTAGATATGTTTTGAGAATTTGACTCTGATTTAGAGCAGGAAGAATTTCTTTACTCAGCAAGACAAACCTCAAGATCCAACCTTATTAAAAACAGCTATAGACCCAAACACAGATGCAATTTAATGCAGTCCATATCGGGAGCCTAGCTGACCATTTCCCTCCAAGATATTTTCAAGGTGATTTTAACATTCATGACACAATCAAAAAAAACCAAGAATGTATCTCCTTCCCACCAAATCATGCAGGGACATACCAAGAGTCATAAACCTCTGAAAGAAACATTTAAGCCTGTAGAGGTAGCAGTGTAAGGAAAGGCACAGATACTAGTTGTCTATGGATTAAAGCACCCACAAC
>NW_021610744.1:0-1193 GCF_004785775.1 Grammomys surdaster | reverse complement strand
TAACTGAAATGTCACAGGTAACATGATTTCAGTGTGGTCAGCGGTATTGTACTTAGCTTTAGCTCTGGAAGTAAGAATGCAATGCGCCTCTTTAGTCTACTTTTGTTCAATACATTGTATAGTGCTTTTCTACTGGAATCTAGCAACACTCTTGTACGTGCCATATGAAACAATGAAATATACATGGCCGGTTGGTACAAGTGTTTATGCTTTTAACCAAACACATATCCTAACTGAAATATCACATGTAATGTGATTTCAATGTGTATCAGCTCTGTTGTACTTGCCTTTAACTCTAGAAGTACAAAAGCATTGCAATACTAGTATATTTACAGTACGTTTGTTAAATAAGTTGTATAGTGCTTTTCTGCTGTAATCTAGCAACTTTCTTGGATATACCATATGAAACAATGAAAAATATATGGCCAGATGGTACAAGTGTTTATGCTTTAAGCCAAACACACTTTCTAACTGAAATGTCACATGTAACAATATTACAGTGTTGTAAACGGTGTTCTACTTGCCTTTATCTCTGGATGTACGAATGCTTTCCAATGCGCGTATCTTTACTGTAGGTTTATTCAATTCTTTGTATAGTGCTTTTCTGCTGAAATCTAGCAATTTTCTTGGACATACCATATGAAACAATGAAATATACATGGCCGGATGGTACAAGTGTTTATGCTCAAAGCAAACACACATCCTAAATGAAATGCGACAAGTAACATGATTTCATTGTTTTCAGTGTTGTTGTACTTGGCATTACCTCTGGAAGTACGAATGCTTTGTAATGCGAGTATCTTTACACTAGGCTTTTTCAATACGTTGTACAGTGCTTTTCTGCTGGAATCTATCAACTTACTTGGACATGCCGTATGAAACAATGAAACATACATGGCCAGATGGTAAAAGTGTTTATGCTTTAAAGCAAACACAAGTCCTAATTGAAATGTCACATATAACGTAGTTCAAGTTTTTGCAGCTGTATTGTACTTGCCTTTAGCTCTGCAAGTATAAATGCATTGCAATGCATTTTAGAGTAGTTTTGTTTACTTTGTTGTATTGTGCTTTTCTGCTGGAATCTAGCAACTTACTTGGACATGCCATATGAAACAATGAAGTACACGAGACCGGATGGTACATGATTTTATGCTTTAAAGGAAGCAAACATCTTACACAAAATGTCACATGTT
>NW_021610743.1:0-4411 GCF_004785775.1 Grammomys surdaster | reverse complement strand
GAGGCCTGTTTTGTGTCCAATTATGTGGTCAGTTTTGGAGAAGGAACTAGGAGACACTGAGAAGAAGCTATATTCTTTTCTATTGATGGGATGAAATGTTATATATAGAATCTGTTAAATCCATCTGGTCCATAACTTGTGTTAGTTTCACTGTGTCTGTGTTTATGTTCTGTTTCCATGATCTATCTAGTGATGAGAGTGTGGTGTTGAAGCCTCCCGCTATTATTGTGTGAGGAAAATGTGTGCTTTGAATGTTAGTAAAGTTTCTTTTATGAATGTGGATGTCCTTGCATTTGGAGCATAGATGTTAAAAATTGAGAGTTTATCTTGATTGAGAGTTTATCTTGGCAGATTTTTTCTTTGACCAGTATGAAGCCTCCATCCTTATCTCTTTTGATAACTTTTGGTTGAAAGTCAAATTTATTCAATTTTAGAATGGCTACTTAAGCTTGTATCTTGGGATCACAGGTTTGTTAATTTTTTTTTGCAGCTTTTTACTCTGAGGGGATGTCTTTGTCACTGAAATACAGTTCCTGTATGCAGCAAAATCCAGGGTCCTTTTTACATATTCAGTCTGATAGTCAATATCTTTTTATTTGAGAAATCAGTTCATTGATGTTAAAAGATATTAAGGAAGCCGGGCAGTGTTGGTGCACGCCTTTAATCCCAGCACTTGGGAAGCTGAGGCAGGCAAATTTCTCAGTTCAAGGCCAGCCTGATCTACTGAGTGAGTTCCAGGATAGCCAAGGCTAAACAGAGAAACCACATCTCAAAAAAACAAAACAAAACCAAAAACCAAAAATAAACAAAAAGAAAAAAAAGAAAGAAATTAAGGAAAAGTGATTGTTGCTTCCTGTTATTTTTTTTTAGAGTTGGAATTATGTTTGTGTGGCTATCTTATTTTGAGTTTGTTGAAAGAAGATTACTTTCTTGATCTTTCTAGAAAACAGTTTTTCTCCTTTTCAATAAGAGTGCAACTGCATAAATAAACAAATTACACTCAGAATCCTTTGCTTCGGCAAATTTCTTACATACTGGTGAATACAGGATAAAAAATGCAGAATTTCTCTCTGCATATAACATTCTTCAGTTAGGATGTGGATTTCTAACAGTACACTTCTCAGCAGATAAAGAGACAAAACTTGAGAACTCTTTAATTAAGACTGATATTTAGGTTGCATTTTAGTTTGGATGCCATGAGACCCACTTCGAAGGAAAGATCACTTAAAATTCAAGGACTCAAGGACTGTTTAAATTCATAGTGACAATATTGTACCCTACTGAGCTTCTAAAATTATCATGGCACAACAATGAAAGGAGCCTAACAACTTACAAAATGAAACGCAAACAATCAAAAAGTCAGATAACTGCCTTACAGTATTCTTCATTGTTTCAGAATTTCACTGTAAACTGTCAAAAATAACACATATTTCACACACACCCTACACATATGTACATGTGTGATAATGAATACTGGTGATGAATAAAAAAGTTGGGAATAGACTCAGGGCTTTAATCCCCGCACTGTGGAGACAGATGCAGATCATGAGGATACTGGAGGTTCCTCAGGAGAGGTTGTTTTTTAAGTCTCTAAAGCCTTAGAGAGCATGGGGACTCCACAAGCCCCACTACAATGTCTGTACTTATGGTTATGTTTCGTCTCTAACTCTACCCAGGCTAGGCAATTGCTCTAACCAATTTTCCCCTGCATTCTCTTATCTATTCCTCCCACTCAGTCTCTGGAAGACTTCCACATAGCTGTCAGGATGCTCTGGATCTGTTCTACACCACCCCACACATATGCTATCTGCCTAGAACAGAGCTGGATCTACTAGGAAGATGTAACTTAGCTCTTGCTTCCTATTCTAGATTTTCAAAGCTTAAGCATAACATTCTATATGGAAATCCCTGCCACCTGACCTAATGTCACACATCAAAAGAACTGACAGGCTGGAACTAAAGCAACTTGACAATGTTGATAGAATTTCCCTACCCCAAATCACTAATGCAATCCCAATGCTCATGACAAAATGAATTTTGAAACAAACTCAAGAGACAGAACCCAAAATACAATTCAAACACCATTCAATGGGGTCAATGAACATAAAGAGGAAACAAGCACAGGAAATCAAAGAAGGCAGGAACAACCTGAATGAAAGACAAGAGAACTCCTGCAAGTAGCTAAGGAAATAATCAGGATAATGCAGGATGTGGATATTACATTTAGGGAGATAAAAATCTAAGGAATCCTCAATCTGAACGAAATGAGAAATGAAATCAGTGAGCCTGGTAGTAACTGAATGGAGGGGCAATTCACAAAGACACAGCATGGAGAAGACAAACATCAGTCTTTCAGTGCAAGCTGAAGGACCTGGCTCAATCAAGGAAGTCATAAGTAATACAAATATACAAAATTCTTTTTGAATGTCATTTGAAATATTAAAAGATAACAGTTTAATTCAAGCTTGATACAATACATTGGTCTTTCATCCCACCACTCAGGGGCTCAGACAGGAAGATCTATGTGAGCTAGAAGCCATTCTGATTTCCATATCAGGAGACATGAAAGTAAGTCCCATCTGCAGAGTGAGACTCTGTTTTATAAACAGGAAACTGAAACAAGAAATTAAAGCTATATTTTCTGCATTGATATCAAAACCAGTTAAAATGTGCAAGGTTATTAGAAGACTGATTATATAGGTTGGAATGAATTTGTCTCCTATTGGCTAATACTTTTGAAGTTGGATGCTCATTTGGTCGTAATGTTTCGGGATATTTAGTTTTAGGAACATTACTGAATAAAGTATGACACTGGATATAATAATTGACAAGAGTCACCTTAGTTATCTCTCACTCCTTAGTGACTGATGTTGAGGATGTGATCTCAGCTTTCTCTTCAACACCCTGGTATTTGCTGTCAGTCCTCCCTGCCATGGTGGATTGTTATCCTCTGGAAGCATTACATGAAGTAGTCTGTTACTTCTGTTAGTTTCCTTGATCAAAGTTCCAGGAGCCATAATGGGACAAGGTAATAACTAGCAGATGATCTTTGTGAGATGGCTTGCTTCATACTATTATGTAATGTGTAACAGGTTCTACCTTATTAAGCCAGGCTATAAGTCCTGCTATTTATATGCTTTTCCTGTTATTATTAAACATATAAAACAATCACTAAGTAATAGCACACCACTTTGGAGCAGATCTTTGCAGATCCACTAAGATGTACTGTCCTGTAGTGATGTTATATACACAAACTGATGACCTCTTAAGTTTAATGATGATCCTTGAAGAATTCCTAAAATTATACCAGTGATCCTACTTAGGATCTTTCTGCTTTTCCCCTTAGATAGGTTTCATAAGAAACTTTTTATAACTTCTTTGTTTTTTGTTGTTTTCGTTTCTGTTTTTTGTTTTTTTGTTTTTTGTTTTTTGTTTTCAAGACAGGGTTTCTCTGTGTAGTACTGGCTGTCCTGGAACTCACTCTGTAGACCAGACTGGCCTCGAACTCAGAAATCCGCTTGCCTCTGTCTCCCAAGTGCTGGGATTAAAGGCGTGCTCCACCACTGCCTAGCTTTTTTATAACTTCTTAACAAATGCTGCAGTGACTTTTCTACGTGTCCCTTTTTTCTTCCTGGAACTTCTGAACAAGCAGACTGAAAATAGAGTTGTACAGTTCCTGCTTAGATAAAACAAAGGCCACATTACTTAATTCCCTGCTGTTATGCTTCAGGAGTCAATCTCCTATGCTAGCAGCTTTTTACCCTCACAAAGACCAAGACAGTTTTTAAGATTCCTTACCACTTATAATCACCATTTTAGTACAATTAGAGAGCAAGCATCTCCAGAGGCCCTCACACTTTAAAGCCATCGCCAGAGTCCTATGCTGTGCCCCTGCCACTACCCTCTCCAGGCTGAGAGGCTCCAAGCACATGGTGTTTTACAAAAGCAGAAGACAAAAACCATTTACAGAAAAACATATACTGATCGGATTTAAGGTTCTCGTTCAGAGTGAGAATTCATGTCATATTCTGAAGCCTAATCCAGACTAGGAAGTATGTTAGCTCATGAGAATTACAAGGACATTTTAATAAATGATATCCTCTAAAATTATCATAGTCTAAATTGTGTCATCAAAGGAACTATTCTTTAGAGGATTTCTCGACAATGCAAAATATGAAGGTACAGGATGAATTATATGAGGGGCTCCATGGACCTAAAAGAACGGAGGCAGCTGCACTAATGAGACAGTAAAGGGAAAGGAACAGTTAAATAAAAACAAGGCTCATGTTGAAAGTAATAAAGGAGCACCAGAAAGTAAGGGAGTCATGATCTCAGGACAAAATCCCAGTCAGTTCAGCTTTCTATTTCTGTTTAAAAAGGAAGGCAGGTTTCTGAGTTCAACAACAGCCTG
>NW_021610742.1:0-3694 GCF_004785775.1 Grammomys surdaster | reverse complement strand
TACAAAAAGAACCTGGAGAGAGCACACCCTAGCGGCTTGACAGCACACCTGAAAGCTCTAGAACAAAGAGAAGCAAATACACCCAAGAGATGTTGACAACAGGAAATAATCATACTCAGGGCTGAAATCAACCATGTAGAAACAAAAAGAATTATACAAAGAATCAACAGAACCAGAAGCTGGTTCTTTGAGAAAATCAAGAAGATATATAAAACCTTAGTTAGCCTAACCAGAGGGCACAGAGACAGTATCCAAGATAATAAGATTAGCATAGGAAGATATAACAACGGAAACTGAGGAAATTCAAAAAATCATCAGATCCTAATCCAAAAGCCTATACTCAACAAAATTGGAAAATCTGGATGAAATGGACAATTTTCTTGACAGATATCAGGTATCAAAGTTAAATCAAGATCAGATATACCACCTAATCAATCCTATATCCCCTAAAGAAATAGAAGCAGTTATTAAAAGTCTCCCAATCAAAAAAAAAAAAAAAACCCAACAACAAAAAAATTCGAAGGAATTCGAGGTTGAGGAGCAGGATGGTGGATGGGGAGGACCACATCCTCATAGAAGTATCAGGAGGGAGGATGGAATTAGGGGTGTCAGGGGGAATGAAAAAAATGGATAATATCTAAAATGTAAATAAATAAAATATCCAATAATAAAAAATAAAACAAAAGATAAGTTAGGAGCAAAGAGTTTTATCATAAAACCTTATGTCATGACTTGATTAGACTAATTTCCTAAGGAATTGGTACGTTGGTGTGATTAATACTTTGACATTTAAAGTAAGTTTAGAAAAACATAAATGATAAGGACAGTACATTTTTTAAGCTTATGTTTACTTAATATATGCAAACTGTATGTACGTGAATGACCCACTACCACTCTTCCTTTCCACAACTTCCAGATATTCAGACTGCCCACTCATTCTCACATACATGGTTTCATTTTTTAAAATTTTTTTTCCAAATGTGTACACACACACACACACACACACACACACACACTGTGTTACTATTTATTTGGTAAGCATTTTTAATTACCTAGGAGGCAAATATACCTATTGTATTTTACTACATGGGATAATTTTAATATATCTGTCTTTCCTGGAAGCCGTTAAAAAATTAGAAGACATTCTCAATTTTGCATTGCCTTATTTGATATACATATATAATCATCAAATGATGTATCTCATTTAGGTGGCTTCCTTGCTAAAGACCATAGTATTTACTAACCCTGTTGGAGAACTTGTGAACATGAATCACAGGGAAAATCAGTGTGCAGAGTATGACATTTTCAACATTTGGAATTTTCCACAAGGCCTTGGAATAAAAGTGAAAATGGGAAGCTATTTTCCTTGTCTCCCACATAGTCAACAACTTCATATATCTGAAGACTTGGAGTGGGCCACAGGAGGAACATCGGTGTGTGTACCACAGTTTTCATTTTTGAAGTATATCTAAATTTTAAAATATGAGGCACCAAAGCTGTATCTGTGTGGTTAAGACCAATTGCTGCTCTTGCAAAAGGTCCTTCCTCAGTTACCAACAACAAAATTTGATAACTCACAACTTCATATAAATCTAGATCATAAGGATCAAAGGCCTTTGATTCCTTGTTCAAATGTACCCACATGCCTACTCATCCCAGAATACAGGAACACATTTATAAAATTTAAAGATATTTATGTGTATATTTATAATTAGCTTAATTTTATTACTATATATACAAGTTTTTTTCAGAATTACTAATAAAATGATTTTTTCCATTTTATTAATTATTTTATTTATTTACGTTTCAAATGCTGTGCCACTTCCTGGTCCCCACTCCATGACCACCCTACCCTATCTGCCTCCCCTTCATTTCTAAGAATGTGCTTCCCCACCATCCAATTTACTCCCACCCCACCTCTCTAGCATCACCCTTCACTGGGGCATCAAGCCCCCACAGAACCAAGTCCATCTTCTCCCATTGAGGCCAGACACGTCAGTCCTCTGCTACATATGTAGTGGGGGAAGTGGACCAGCCCATGTATGTTCCTTTTTTGGTAGTTCAGTCTCTGGGAGCTCTGAGAGGTCCAATTATTTGATACTGTTGTTCTTCCTATAGGTTTGCAATCCCTTTCAGCTCCTTCAGTCCTAATCCTAACTCTTCCATGGGGTTCCCCTGGCTCAGTCAAATGGTTGGCTGTAAGTACCTTCATCTGTCTTAGTCAGACACTTGGTAGAGCCTCTCAGAGGATATCCATGCCAGGCTCCTGACTGCAAGCACGACATGGCATCAGCATTAGTGTCAGGGTTTGATATCTGTGGATGGGATGGATCCCAAGGTGTGGCGGTCGCTGGATGACCTTTCCTTTAGTCTTTGCTCTATGTTTTGTCCCTGTTTTTCCTTTAGACAGGAAAAATTCTGGGTCAAAAATTTTGAGATTGGTGGGTGGTCCCATTCCTCAACTAGGGGTGGAGCATGTCTACTGGACTTAGTCTCTAAGGTTCCATCTCCACACTGTTGGGTATTTTCACTACTGTCATCCTCATCGAATCTTGGGAGCCTTTCACAACCCTGGTGCCTGGGAATTCCAAGAGGTTCCCTCCACCTCCACACCCACCGCTACATATTTCCATTCATTCTCCTGGCATTCTGGGCTCATTCCTGTTTCCCCTCATATTTGATCCTGCCCCCATTTTTCTTCCCCTTCTCTATCCCACCCAGGTTCCTCTCTCCCTCTGACTTCCATGATTATTTTGTTCTCTTTTCTAAGTGGGATTGAAGCATCCACACTTGGGCCTTCCTTCTTGTTATGCTTCTTATGCTCTGTGAGTTGAATGATGCCTATTCTGAACTTTTGGATAAAATCTACTTAACACTGCCATATATGTCATTTTAGTTCTGGGTTGCCTTACTCGGGGTGATATTTTCTAGTTCCATCCATTTGCTTGCAAAATTTATGGTGTCATTGTTTTTAATAGCTGAGTAGAATTTCCTTGCAAATGGTCCATCCTCAGTTACCAGCATGAAAATTTGCTAACTCACAACTTCCTATGAATCTGGGTCATAGGGGTTTAAGGTATCTGGATTTCATGCTCCAATCTACCTACAAGTCTATTGACCCCACAATACAGAAACACATTTATGAAATTTAAAATAAGTGTATATTTATAGTAAAAATTTTGTAACTACACATAAACCATAAAATTCTGTGACACTTTTGAATATCATTATAGACTAATAAAGTATAGCAAATAGTCATTATTTCCACATTCCTGGCTTTGTTTTAAACTTACAAAATCTTTAATTCTATGAGAGTCTATGACATGGTTTATTCATAGTCATCAAAGAACTTTTTCTTGATCTACCCTACCTTATCTGCTCACACAACTCAGTATCCTTCTTATTTTATATATAAATCATTTGAGAGAAATTGATGCCACATAAATGTTGTGTTTCCATTTAATCACTTTAGAAAGGAAAAATCTTAAATCTCTACAACACGATTATTACACATTTAATATTACATGATGTAGTAAATATTGTGTTACATTCAAGGTATTGGAGGTTTATACAAAATAATAAAGTGCCTAAAATTTATAATTTATATGTGATTTATCAGAGGAATAAATATAGTAATATCTGTTAAATATATAAATAAATATATATATCAAAAATTATGTAACTACATATAAAT
>NW_021610741.1:0-1448 GCF_004785775.1 Grammomys surdaster | reverse complement strand
CTGGAAAGAACCCAGATGTCCTTCAACTGAGGAATGGATTCAAAAAAATGTGGTATATTTACACAATGGAGTATTACTCAGCTATTAAAAACAATGAATTCGAGAGTTTCCTAGGTAAATGGATGGAACTAGAAATTATCATCCTGAGTGAGGTAAGCCAATCACAAAAGAATACATATGGTATTCACTCACTGATTATTGGATATTAGCCCAGAACCTTGAAATGCCCAAGATGCAACTCACAGGCCACATGAAGCTCATAAAGAAGGAAGACCAAGTGGGGGGTGATTCAGTTCTTCTTAGAAGGAGCAACAAAATACTCAAGGGAGCAAATATGGAGACAAAGTGAGGGACAGAAACTGAAGGAGGGGCCGTCTGAAGACCACTCCACCTGAGTATCTATCCCATGTGCAGCCACCAAAGGTAGATGCTGATATGGAAGTCAGGAAGTGCATGCTGATAAGGGCCTGATATGGATGTCTCCTCAGAGGCCTTCAAGAGTCTGACATATTCAGAGGCAGATGCTCACAACTAGTCATTGAACTGATCATGGGGTTCTCAATGGAGGAGTTAGAGTGAGGACTGAAGGAGCTGAAAGGGTTTGTGGCACCATGAGGAGAGCAACAATACCAACCAACCACAGCTCCCAGGGTCTAAACCACCAGCCTGGGAGCACTTAGGGAGGGATCCAGGGCTTCAGCTGAATATGTAAGAGTGGAGGGCCCTGCTGGGCATAGGTGGAAGATGAGATCCTTAACCTCATGAAGGCTGGACGCCCCAGGGGGTGGGAATTTTGAGGGTGGTAAAGTGGGAGTGGGGGGGTAGGTAGGGGTTACATCCACAGAGAAGAAGGAGGAGGGGCGAGGGGATTGGGGGTTCCCGGGTGGGTGGGGTATGGGGTAAGGGGACAACATATGAAATGTAAATAAAATATCCAATAAAAAAAAAAGAAAATATGTTCAGGAAGAAAGATTTCATAGAGAAGAGAAAATGATAGTGTTATAAAGTATCACCTATTGAGACAAAAAATAAATTCGTATCACTTAGCAGGAAAGTTAGTATATAATTTGCATGGGCTCACAAGAACAGCTCAGCTGGTGAAGGCACAGGCGCCCAAGCTTGACCACAGGAGAGAAGGGAGACAACTCGGGCATGACACCTTCTGACCTCTATTATATATATGCACAGACATGCAATAAACAAGTGTACATATTGTGAAAGATACAAAAAGTTCATGACAAGATCAAAATTCATTAAGAGCTTATAATTTATTCATGAAGTCACAAAACAAAGCAAAAAGGCATCAATGTGAGAAGGGAACCAGTGGGGAGATCCTGGGGAGGGTGGGGAGAGATGGGGGGCTGAGGTCCTGGGGAGGGTGGGGAGAGATGGGGGGCCTGAGGTCCCAGGGAGGGGGGGGAGAGAATGGGCGATAGAGGAACCTTAGA
>NW_021610740.1:0-1916 GCF_004785775.1 Grammomys surdaster | reverse complement strand
TAATAACAAATTCTATCAATACCTTTATTTAAAAACCAATTCTGTAAATATCTTTATTTAAAAACCAATTCTGTCAATATCTTTATTTAATAACCAGGTTGTCAATATCTGTATATAATAACCAATTCTTTCTGTCAATATATTTATATAATAAACAATTCTGTCAATATCTTTATTTAATAACCAATTATGTAATAACCTATTCTGTCAATATCTTTATTTAAAAAACCAATTCTATCAATATCTTGATTTAATAATCAATTATGTAATAACCAATTCTGTCAATATATTTGTTTAAAAACCAATTCTGTCAATATCTTTATTTAAAAACCAATTCTGCCAATATCTTTATTTAAACACAAATTCTCTCAATATCTTTATTTAAAATCCAATTCTGTCAATATCGTTATTTAATAATCAATTTTGAAATAACCAATTCTGTCAATATCTTTACTTAATAAAAAGTTCTGTCAATACCTTTATTTAATAACCAATTCTGTCAATATATTTAATAATCAATTCTGCAATAACCAATTCTGTCAATATCTTTATTTAATTTCCAATTCTGTCAATATCTTCATTTAATAAACAGTTCTCTCAATATCTTTATTTAAAAACCAATTCTGTCAATATATTTATTTAAAAACCAATACTGTCAAAGTCTTTATTTAATAAACAATTCTGTCAATATCCTTATCTAATAATAAGTTCTGTAATAACCAATTGTGTGAATATCTTTATTTAACAACAAATTCCATCAATAACTTTATTTAATAACCAATTCTGTCAATATCTTTATTTAATAACGAATTCTGTCAATATCTTTATTTAAAAACCAATTCTGTCAACATCTTTATTTAAACACCAATTCTGTCAATATCTTTATTTAGAAACCAATTCTGTCAATATTTATTTAATAAACAGTTCTGTCAATATCTTTATTTAATAAACAATTCTGTTAATATCTATTTACTAATCAATTCTGTAATGACCACATCTGTCAATATCTTTATTTAATAACCAATTCTGTCAATATCTTTGTTTAATAATCAATTCTGTAATAAGCAGTTCTGTCAATGTCTTTATTTTAAAACCAATTCTGTAAATATCTTTATTTAATAATCAATTTTGTAATAACCAATTCTGTCAATATCTTTATTTAATAAACAATTCTGTCAATATCTTTATTTAAAAACCAATTCTGTCAACATCTTTATTTAAACACTAATTCTGTCAATATCTTTATTTAGAAACCAATTCTGTCAACATCTTTATTTAAACACTATTTCTGTCAATATCTTTATTTAGAAACCAATTCTGTCAATATCGTTATTTAATAATCAATTTTGTAATAACCAATTCTGTCAATATCTTTATTTAATATCCAATTCTGTCAATAACTTTATCTAATAATCAATTCTGTAATAAGCAGTTCTGTCAATGTCTTTATTTTAAAACCAATTCTGTAAATATCTTTATTTAGTAATCAATTCTGTAATAACCAATTCTGTCAATACCTTTATTTAACAACCAATTCTGTCAATTACTTTATTTAATAAACAATTCTGTCAACATCTTTTTTTCAAAATCAATTCTGTCAACATTTTTATTTAAAAACCCGTTTGTCAATATCTTTATTTAATAAACAATTCTGTCTATCAATATCTTTATTTAATAACCAATTCTGTCAATGTCTTTATTTAATAACCAGTTCTGTCAATATCATTATTTAATAACCAATTGTGTCAATATTGTTATTTAATAATCAATTTTGTAATAACCAATTCTGTCAATATCTTTATTTAAAAACCAATTCTTTCAATATCTTTATTTAAAAACCTATTGTGTCAATAATTTTATTTAATAACAAATTCTATCAATACCTTTATTTAAAAACCAATTCTGTCAATATCTTT
>NW_021610739.1:0-3784 GCF_004785775.1 Grammomys surdaster | reverse complement strand
TTTTGTAGCTACTTCTTTTTTAATTTCCTCTTTTTTCTTTTCCTTTTTCTTTATTTTATTTTTAGCGCTCTTATCCTTTTCTGCTTCTGATAGGCTATCCTGATGTTCTGCTAAAGCTCTTTGTCCCTCTCTTACCTTGTCTTGGCATTTTGCATCCTCTATACAGGCTCTAACCATTTTGTACAGCGGCCATGTGCCTGGTCTTAACTTTCCCTTCTCCTTTTCATTAATCAAGTCGCCGCCGAGCTTGCCCCAGGAGCCATTTGACAAGGACCCCGTGGAAACAAACCAGGGAGCTACCCGATCCACATCTCGCAGAAAATTACACAACACTTTCTCGGGAACCTTTAAACCACGCTCGCGCAGCAACGCCTGCATTGCTGAGAGAAGCGGCTTCATTTGGTGGTTACCCATACTGCTTAGAGGGAACGAACTTGCACAGTTATCTACCTGTGACTTACAGCTCCTGAATACATGGAGGGCAAGTACACTCCTTTCCTTGTGTATGGCAGTTAAAACAGAAGCAGAGCACAAGAACTACCATGGCCCAAACGGGGATAGCAATAGCAAAATAGACAGGATCCACCATACCTTGTAGAAAAGTGTCTAGACTTCTTGTGCCGTCAGTTCTGAACCCTCTGTTGAGCCAACAGGATCCCTCGAAACTGGATAAAACACCGAGACGTTCGGCTTCGTTCCCGGGTTTCCGGCACCAGTTGTGGCACTCAGCCTCGCCGATAAGGAGAACGCCACACTCAGGATTCTTCTGACAGCAATTTATTGTACAGCTCTTTTAGATGGCAGTGAGGCGAGGGACCCCAAGCCCCAAAAACCAGTGGCTTATATAGAGCCTTAGGAGACGCGCCACACACTCATTGGCTCTTATGATATCGCCAAATTAGCATACTGGTTTTTGCACCTTGCGCAGGCGCACATTCAAGCAAGGCTCTCAAGAAGAACCAGGAAGCAGGAAACCGGCGCCATGTTCCAATGGCGAACTCGGCTCCTAACAGTTCTCTTTTGAATTCTTGACCTCTTTTTTTTCTCAAACCATTTTTTTTTAAATCAAGGGCATATTGGCTGGAAAGATGGCTTAGCAGTGAAGACCACTGGCTGCTCTTCCAGACCACCTGGGTACAATTGCTAGCACACCTAGAGCAGGAAACCACTGTCTATAAAGGCAAAACGGCAACACACATAAAAATCTTTTAATATTTTTTTCTTTTTTTTTTTTAAGCCAGGTGGTGGCAGAGTACACCTCTAATCCCAGCACTTGGGAGACAGAGTCAATCAGAACTGAGTTCAAGGCCAGCCTCGTTTACAGAGTGAGTTCCATGTCAGTCAGAGCTATGTATGTATATGTACACTGAGAAACCCTGTCTTGAAAAACCTTAAAATGGAAAATTAAAGTTTAATTGAGCTTATGGTTTTATTATGGGAAATATTAAAGTTGGTACCATCCCCTGCTATGTCCAGAGACTCTATGCCCTGGCAGTCACAGTCTCACCACCTCCAAGGCTAGCCCCAATACAGTGGTCTTCCCAGCTCTTGTTCACTTCCTCAGAGCTGCTAGTTCTTTCTCTGCCATCCATCCCCAATGGCTGGTGGTAAAAAATCCTCTTAACCTAGTAAATCAAAGCTCGTGAATTAATCAGTCAGATTTATATGTCAATAAACTCTCAATTCATAAGACGCCCACACAATACTTTAAGAGCCAATTGATGATGATACAAGCTGCCACCTAGATTAGACAAGTTATCCCAATTATTCTATCCCTATATTGTAGCTACCTGTGGCTATTTAAAGCCATGCAGAATCTGAATCCTCGTGTTTATCCTGCATTTTCCTTCTCTGTCCTCATCTCTGAAACTCTTTCCTCTCCCTCCCTTTTCCCTGTCCAATCACAGGATTCTTGTTGTATTGATATTTAAAGTGAGTGGACAGGGAAAATTCTGCTACATGGTTTAAAAAAATTAGACTCAATAGGGTGGAGCAAAGCCATGGAGGCAGAAACAGTGGAGTGTGCACATCTTGGTCTGCAAATAGGAAGCAAAGAGGAATCATGGGAATGACAAGTCTTTTTACACCTCCAAGCCTTTTCACAGTGACCCAACCCCTCCAACAGAGCCACACCTCCTAATCCTTCCAAAATAATTCCACCAACTAGGGGCCAAGCTTACGTGGGTGAGGGAGGGGGAGCATTCTCATTCAGATTACCACATATGCACACACATTCATAGCACACAGAAACATGCAAAGAAAGAATCCCCATAGCTAAACCACTTGAGAGGCAAAAGCAAAGGAATCCTCAGCCATAGGGTGAGCTCAAGGCTAACCTGGGTTACAAGACACCACCTCTTGAAATAAAACCAAGGGACTAGAGACAAGGCTTGGCAATTAAGACCAGAGCTGGTCTTCCAGAGGACCTAGGTTCAATTCCCAGCATTCATATGGCAGTTCACAACTGACAAGCCAGTTCCAGGGGATCCAACGCCTTCTACTAGCATCTGAGGATACTACATGCTTCTAGTACACATTTAGGCAAGACATACAGACATATGTACATACTTACATATGTCCATATGTACATACGAACATACATAGAAACAAGCTTCATGGCTATCTAGGTAAGAGTGTTGTGTACCTGGAGTCCCAGCACTCAGGCTGAGCTTGATCACAGGGAATTCAAGGTAGCTTAGACTGTATAACAAAACCCTTTCTCAATTTAGCAAATGAGACTATATGGCTAAAAAGAGAATTTTCTGAGTTGGGGATTGAAAATATTATCAACTGAAAAAGCAGGCAAAACAGAAAGAATATCTTCATAGAATGTTAAGGAATTTCATAATGAAATTCAGTGTTTCTACAACATTGGAGACATTAGAAATCAGACCCCAGATAGTCAGAAAAGTTTATCTTGGAGATAAATGGAAGGACTATGTCCATTGGAGAAGGATGATGGTGATGGTTGGCTCCGAGAGAGAACAAAAGCAGAAATGACTTTCTCAAAGGTCCAAATGGAAGCATTGCCCACTCTTGGCACTGGGCTTCCTGTCAGCTGAGGTCCTAGCATGATACGAGGTGTCATGGATCAATTTGAGGAAGGTTTTATGAAAAAGATAATTTTGAAACAAGGTTTTAAAAAATAAAAGCTGTGCCAACCAGATGGTTCAGTGAGTGAGGGAGCTTTTGAGGCAAGCCTGATGGCCGGCATGTTCAATCTCTTGAACCCACACAGCAGAAAGGGATCTAATTCCTCAAGTTGGTCTCTGAGCTCCTCCTGCATGTTCTGGTGTGGGTATGAGCACTTGCACACTCTCACCACATGCACATGCACGGGCACACACACACATGTGTGCGAGTGTAGGGTGATCTTAGCTTTTATGTAGACTAGTGTGGATATGCAGTCCACTTCTGGTCTGTCCTCACTAGCCCAGACCTGATCCACATTTTGCCATAGTCACAGAAGCCCTGTCAGTAGGCACCTTTCAGTGGCAATGAATCAAACCTTCCTCTTCCTCATGTGGCTAATATTCCACAAAGAACAACACTAATGGCTATCAGGCAGTTGTAGCTGACTAATTAAAGGAGGGATGAGGAGACCTCCCATTTCCTCAGTTACCCAGAATATACTGGGGCTTCAAACTGTTACTCATAGTGCAGTTCACAACCATCTGTAACTCTAGTTCTAAGAGATCCAACACCCTCTTCGGGTCTCTCTGGTACAAGGCTTGCACATGGTGCACATACATACATCTAGACAGAACACACATGTTTTGATTTC
>NW_021610738.1:0-1105 GCF_004785775.1 Grammomys surdaster | reverse complement strand
CCCAGGTGAAGATGAATCAGGTAGCTCTGAGGAAGAGGAGGAAGAGGGAAGGAAATAGTCACTTGTCCAAGAGGGCAGAAGGAAGCTGTAGGGCTGCAGCTCCTAGAAGGAAGGAAGTCAAAGCTCCATGAATTAGCTGAGAAAAAGATTTGAGAAATATAAGTGACATGATGTCTAGAACTTATATCTAGAGCAGTCCCAAGAAGAGTAAGAGACTTGTAGGAGAGAAGTGTCACAAGTCACAGAGGAGTGTCGTCTCTATTCATGTTAAATGGGCAGTACTACAAGGGTTCCTGGTATGCCAGTGTGGCTTTGGTAGTACTAGTAAGGAGAATAGGAAGTTCTGAATCGATACTTAACACTAGAGGAGAAGAGACCAACAGTCAGAGCAGGTAGAGGAGAACTCTATTAAAAAGGTGGACTGGAAGACACTTCTGTGGAAGAAGAGGTTTCCAACACAGGGACACAAGTAACTGTCTTACTTGTCCCTTTGTTCAGGACCCTAGAGGGTGTGGCAGGATCCAGAAGCCAGAGAGAGGTGTTTGATGTTTTTCCAAGAGGTGAAGCAGACTTCAGTAACCAGTGAGGTGCTTACAAAAATAGATGACCAGAAATGAATTATTAGAACAGGGGGAGAAGAGTGACACTGTAGAATTTGGAGTCAAACTTGTTGCCTGGCAGAAGCCAGCAACAAACAAACCAGACCAGTCAGATGAGATGCTCCAGAGAGACTGATCCCGTTTGCGGTTTTAGTACCAGATGAATAAAAGGAGGACGTGACCACTTGTAGGCATGTTTGAGAAGAATGTTTTGTTGAAGGAATGAGTTAGGGCACAACTATGAGTATCTGGAAACATCCAAGCCTCAGCTGTGCAGAATATACTTGACCTTTTGTTTTGAGGTGAAGGAATCAGAAAGTAATTGAAGAGGTGGGGGAGAAAGAATGTGGAAGCAACTTCTATGGGAACCCATGGGTTTTTCAGGTGAACCTAATAAAAATAATTTGAAAACCAACTAATGAGATTTACCAACGAAAACAATAAGACATCTTTTGACAAAGAAATATTGAGAGAAATATTGACATTATTAACATAGTGAAAGTACT
>NW_021610737.1:0-1703 GCF_004785775.1 Grammomys surdaster | reverse complement strand
GTGTATAAGGGGAGGGGTGATGTAGGAAGGGAGGGGTAGTGTATAAGGAGAGGGGTAGTGTATAAGCGAGGGGATGGAGTATAAGAGGAGGGGTAGTATAGAAAGTGAGGGGTGGTGTATAAAGGGAGGGGTAGTATAGAAAGTGAGGGATAGTGTATAAGGAGAGGGTTGGTGTATTATGGGAGGTGAAATATATAAGGAGAGTGGGAGTTTATAAGGGGTGTGGTATAGAAGTGAGTGATAGTGTAAAACGGGGAGGGTCGTATATAAGGAGAGGGGTGGTGTAAAATGGGAGGGGTATTATAAAAAGTGAGGGGTGGTATATGAGGGAGGGGATGATATACAAGGAGAAGGGTGGTATATAAGAGGAAGGTTAGTATAGAATGTGAGGGGTGGTATATGAGAGGAGGGATGATATATAAGGAGAGGGGTGTTATATTAGGGAAGGGGTTTTATAGAAATTGAGCGAAGGTATATGAGGAGAGTGGTGATATATAAGGAGAGGGTTGGTATGTAAGGGGAGGGTTAGTATAGAAAGTGAGGGGTCGTATTTGAGGGGAGGGATGATATATAAGGCGAAGGGTGGTATACAAGTTATGGGTTAGTATAGAAAGTGAGGAGTGGTATATGAGGGGAGGGGTGATATATAAGGAGAGGGGTGGTATATAATGGGAGGGTTAGTGTAGAATGTGAGGTATGGTATACAAGGGGAGGGGTGATATATAAGTACAGGGTTGGTATATAAAGGAACGGGGAGTATAGAATGGGAGGGGTGGTATATGAGGTTAGGGATAATATATATGGAGAGGGATGGCATATAAGGAGAGGGGTATTATAGAAAGTGAGGGGTGGTATAAGAGAGGAGGGGTGGTATATAAGGAGAGGAGTGGTACATAAGGGGAGAATTAGTATAGAATGTGAGGGGTGGTATATGAGGGTAGGGGTGGTATATAAGGAGTGGGGTGGTATGTAAGGGATGAGGAGTATAGAAAGTGGGGGGTGGTATATGAGTGGAGTGGTGATACATAAGGAGAGGGGTGGTATATAAGGTAAGGGTTAGTATAGAAAGTGAGGTTTGGTATATGAGGGGAGGGATAATATATAAGGAGAAGAGTGGTATATAAGGGGAGTGTTAGTATAGAATGTGAGGAATGGTATATGAGAGGAGGAATGATATATAAGGAGAGGGGTGCTATATAAGGGAAGGGGCATAAAAAAGTGAGGGGTGTTATATGAGGAGAGGGGTGATATATAAGAGGAGGGGTGGTATATAAGGTGAAGGTTAGTATAGTATGTGAGGTGTGCTGTATTAGGGGAGGGTTGGTATATAAGGAGAGGGGTGGTATATAAGGGAATGGGTATTATAGAAAGTGGGGGGTGGAATATGAGTGGAGAGGTGGTATATAAAGAGAAGGGTAGTATATAAGAGACGGGGGAGTATAGAAAGTGAGGGTTGGTATATGAGGTGTGATATATAAGAGAGGGGTGGTATATAATGGAAGGGTTATTATAGAAAGTGGGGTGGTATATTAGGGGCGGGGTGATATATAAGGAGAGGGTTGGTATATAAAGTGAGGGTTAGTATAGAATGAGAGGGGTGGTATATGAGGGGAGGGGTGGTATATAAGGTGAAGTGTAGTATATAAGGGAAGGCAGGTATAGAAAGTGAGGGGTGGTATATGAGAAAGGCATGATTTAAAAGG
>NW_021610736.1:0-1626 GCF_004785775.1 Grammomys surdaster | reverse complement strand
GGCTGGAAAAAAATTGGTCCCAATAAACAAGCTGGTGTAGCGATTCTATTATCCAATAAAATAGACTTTCACCCAAAAGTTATTGACAAAGATGGGGAGAGACATTACATAATCATCAAGAGAAATGTCCACAAGAAGAAACTCTCAATACTGAATATCTATGGCCCAAATGCAAGGACACCCAAATACCTAAAAGAAACATTACTGAAGCTCATAGAGTATATTGAACCTCACACGATAACAGTAGGAGTCTTTAACATCCATTTCTTGCCAATGGAGAAATCATGGAAACAGAAACTAAACATAGACACAGTGAAATTAACAGAAGTTATGAACCAAATGGACTTAATAGATATCTACAGAACATTTCATCCTAAAACAAAAGAATATACCTTCTTCTCAGCACCTCATGATACCTTCTCCAAAATTGACCATATAATCAAACACAAAACAAGAGAGCTCCTACAGCTGATAAACAACTTCAGCAAAGTGGCTGGATACAACATTAACTCAAACAAATCAGTAGCTTTCCTCTATTCAAAGAATAAATAGTTTGAGAAAGAAATTAAGAAAATGACACAGTCAGAAGTAATATGAAATGTTAGATGTGATGCTAATCAAGCAAGTGGAAGATCTGTATGACAAGAACTTCAAATCTCTGAACAAAGAAATTGAAGAAGACCTCAGAAGGTGGAAAGATCTTCCATAATTGTGGATTGACAGAATTAGTAGTAAAAATGGCCATCTTACCAAATGCAATCTACCCATTCAATGTAATCCCCATAAAAATTCCAACTCAATTCTTTACAGAGGTAGAAAGAGAGCAATTCTGAAATTGATCTGGAATAACATAAAACCCAGGCTATCAAAAATCATTCTCAACAATAAAAGAAACTCTGGGGGAATCACCATCCCTGACTTCAAGCTATACTACAGAGTAATAGTGATCAAAATAGCCACATGATATTGGTACAGAGACAGACAAGTAGATCAACAGAATAGAATTGAAGATCCAGAAATGAACTCACACACCTATGGTTGCTTGATATTTGACAAAAGACCCAAAACCATCCAGTGGAAAAAAGGCAGCATTTTCAACAAATGGTGCTGGTTCAACTGGCAGTCAGCATGTATAATGCAAATTGACACATTCTTATCTCCTTGTACAAAGCTCAAGTCCAAGTGGATCAAGAACCTCCACATAACACCAGATACACTAAATCTGACAGAAGAAAAAAGTGAGAAAGAACTTTGAACACATTGGCACAGGGGAAATTTTCCTGAACAGAACACCAGTGGCTTATGCTCTAAGATTAAGAATTGACAAATGGGATCTCATAAAATTGAAAAGCTTCTCTGAGGCAAAGGACACTGTCAATAAGACAAAATGGCTATCCACAGATTGCAAAAGGTCTTTATCAATCCTACATCTGATAGAGGGCTAATATCCAATATATACTAAGAACTCAAGAAGTTAGACTCCAGAAAACCAAATAACCCTATTAAGAATGGAATAAAAAGATAAACAAGGAATTCTCAATTGAGGAATATCAAATGGCTGAGAAGAACTTAAAGAAATGTTCAACATCGTTAGTCATCAGGGAAATGGAAATCAAACAACCCTGA
>NW_021610735.1:0-7957 GCF_004785775.1 Grammomys surdaster | reverse complement strand
GCAGATAATAATCCGAGGCAAGCATTTCAGGATGATCAACTGCTAATTATTAGCTTGTCCTATTATGGCTTCTGACAACAAACCAATAAAAAAGAGGGCTGAGGGGTTAGCTCAGTCAGCAAAGTGCTTACTGATTGAGCACACAGAACCTACAAGGGGTCACAGGTGTAGAGAGTGTGAATTTGCAATCCTGGCACTGGGGGCAGACTTCTGGCTCTGGATGGCTAGCCAGCCTATTCTACTTGGCAGTTCCAGGCCAGTGAAGAAAGACAATATCTGAAAAGCATGATGGGGATAGGGTGAGGTGGGGGAAGGGATGGATATCTCAGTGATCAAGAACATTTGCTGCTCTTGCAGAGGAACCCACATGTAGCTCATATCAGGTTGTAAGTCAGGTCTAAGTAGTCTGTTACCCTTTTCTAGCTTCCATGGATACTGTACACATGTAGTGAATATACATACATGCAGACACTTCGCTCATACACATAAAATAAAAACACACAACTCTTTAAAACAAAGCAAGATGGATAGTGTCTGAGGGATAACAACTGAGTTTGACCCTCAGGCATCCATTTCCACACCTACCCACTTACATGCATGCACACCCATGCTTGCAGTGTGTGTGTGCATGCACACACCCAAATACACACACACACACAAACATTGATTCTATCAGTCAGTTATAGAAATGTTGTAAGTAAATGCTTTAATAAGGCAAATATATAAGCTCAAGACTTGGCTGCGCTGAATTAGACCCTGTCTGAAAACCTCCTCCCCAAAAGATGAATAGCTAGTTTTGACTATGGATAAAATAATTAACTACCTTCCGGTCTCACCCTGAGCACTGAGCAGATCTCAGGTGGCTGCTCTGTACCCAATTTCATAAAATCCAGAGGAAGCAGGCCCCCCAGGAACTCCGGCCTGGGTAGCATCTTAGGTAAGGAGACAGCAACACCCAACCCAAACAGGGAGTAACTGGGACCCACTTGGTCCCAGGAATTCACTCCTAGCCCAAAGCACTGATTCCTTCCCACCTGGGCCTGAGCACTGGGCAGATCTTGGGCTGGAAAACAATTTTTCAACCAAATGGTCCTAAGAAACAAGCTGGAGTAGCCATTCTAAAACCTCTACCCCGAGAACACAAAGGGAGTGACTCATGGCTCCACCTGTATAGGTAGTTGAGGGTGGCCTTGTCAGGCATCATTGGAAATGGAGGGCCTTGGTGCCTGATAGTTTGGATTCCCTAGTGTTAGGGAATTTGAGAGCCAGGAGGCAGGAATGGGAGGATGGTGGGAGCACACCCTCATAGAAACTCCCAGAATTATATGGATTAGATATGATAGAGACAGGCCACCAGAAGACTGGATACAAGAATTCAAACAAAAAATATCTTGATACTAAAATTTGTTTTGAGAATTGTATATTGCAGAATGCACAGCCCTGGTGTATCTACTCATCAAGCAAGCTGAGCAGATCTGCTCAAACCCTCTGATATCCTGGAATCTCAGCTGGATGCAGTGAAGACACAGACGTCAGAGGCTTATCAAACTCTTTCCCCCCGCCCCTCTTCTAATATCTCAACACCCATAATCAGCTTGAAGAAGTTAATGAAGAGTTGGTGCCCCAATTCCCTGGGCTTGGGGACTGAGGTGGTTAACATTGGGCTGTCTTTCTAGGGAAAAGTAGTGGTTTTGTTGGAATAGGGAGGAACAGCTAGGATTTATTGCATGGCCATAACCTATTGGTAGAAATCTGTATAATTGTTATTAAGCTGAAGTTATAATTTCTTAAATGGTACAAACTTTACTTTGATTTCAAATTTAAGGTTTTCATTGGTACGAGTTTCTTATTGATATAGAAGTGAGATTAATATTGTTGCTCTCATAGGCATTGTGCCTATATAACACATTTAGGAATACAAGGCTTAGACCCAGTCCTTCTTTAACTCTTTTAACTAATTTGAGATGGTCAGCCTGTGAGTTAAGGGCCTATAGCAAATGCATGTCTCTGAGTTTATTGTTAGTCTGTTTTCTATATTTTACTTAGAAAAAGCTGAGAGGAGTTAACAGACAACAGTCCAGATTGCCTTACATGGATAGTTGGTTTTCAAAACGTCAGAAGTCCACAGAATTGATGTTACAAACATTTCTGTATTAAGGTTTATTTTGGTTACAGACCTGTCTGCTCCTGACAGCTTCCTGTCTTGGATTCTAAGAAGAAATTGAGCATCTTTGGAGTTACTCCAGTTGTACTGAGACAGTCACTAGGCAAGAATTGCCTCTTTTCATCTACAGACAAATTACTGTCCTCAAAAGGACACACTTGCAGAATATTTGACTGATTATATCTGCCAAGACAGAGTAATCAGTCCTTAATAATTCTGCATCTCTAGGTCTGTCAGATGATCCTGGGCCAGAAGGCTGAAGATCCAATGCTCTAGTGTTTTGTAGTATAGGGACTGTCCAGGTGTTCAGTGGTCTTTGTAAATTGGCTAAGTTTTAGAAGCTATGCTTTATGCTTCCCATAATTTCAGTTAATTCAGTCATTCTGGATTTCTGACGGGATTGAAGACTTATACTCTCATAGCCAATCTTGGCTATTTACTTTGAGAGAAAAGATTTGAGAGGATGGTTTTTAGCTGACATTCATTCTAAAGCCAAGAAAAAAGCAAGGTTCAGAACTAAGTCTTTTAGGTAGGAAAGATGACAGAGGTTCTGGTTAGTCAACAAAATGATGGACTGAGTATTAGGTCTATCTTGTACCTTACTGATACAAATTGGTATAGTTAGGCTCTAACTGTATTTTGAGAGAAAAGTTTTATCTTAACAGGAAGGGTGATATGTAGGAGGAGCAAAGGTGGGAGGAGTAAGGAGAGGAAGAACAAGCAAAGAAAGGAGGAGGAGAATGAGAGGAGGAGCTAGGAGATGAGAGAGGGGGAGGGGAACATGGAGGCAGACGTTCTCTAGTCTCTGTCAGTCAAAGATAG
This sequence comes from Grammomys surdaster, assembly GCF_004785775.1. Taxonomy (NCBI): domain Eukaryota; kingdom Metazoa; phylum Chordata; class Mammalia; order Rodentia; family Muridae; genus Grammomys; species Grammomys surdaster. The sequence continues at coordinate 4,971 of NW_021610735.1, read as the reverse complement.
TTGGTATATCTAGGTTGGGTATTGGGTTACACTTCTGATTGTATGGGCATCTTGTAATTGAACATTACCAAGCTTACAAAGGCTTTGATTAAAAAGAAGTTACTAATTAAAAAAAAAAGAAGTATCAGAGCTTTGGCTGTCATATTTTAGCAAAGACATTGACTCTCTCTTCCAGGGTCCTAAGTAAATGTCCTAGACTAAAGTAAAAAGCAATGGGCTAATGTCTTTGGTAGAGGAAGTTTTAAGACAGCACAACATTGAGCTTGTTGAATGCTTATTACTGATAATTCATATGTGGATTTATGATAAAAATAAACACATGGAATAGAAAAAATTAACTACATATGCATAGGCAGTAATGACTATGGTGTGCATGTATCTGAAGCTATCCCAAACATAATTGCTGGGCAGGATATGGTAGCTCATGCCTGTAATCGCAGCACTTGAGAGGCAGAAGCAGGAGAGAATTTTAGTCTCAAAAACCTGAGCACAAAACAAAGAAAAAATATTAAAAGCAGCAATATCTCTTAATATCTCTTAACATCAATGGACTCAATTCTCCAATAAGAAGACAAGACTATCAGACAGGATACACAAACAGGACCCAGAATATTGCTGTATAGAGGAAATGTACCTCAGTGACAAAGACAGACACTACCTCAGAGTAAAAGGATGGAAAACAATTTTCCAAGCAAATGGTCCCACAAAACGGACTGAAGCAGCCATTCTAATATCAAATAAAATCGACTTTCATCCAAAAGTAATCAAAAAAGATAAGGAAGGACACTTCATACTCATCAAAGGAAAAATCTACAAAGATGTACTATCAATTCTGAACATCTATGCTCCAAATGCAAGGGCAACTACATACATAAAAGGAACTTTACTAAAGCTCGAAACACACATTACACCTCACACAATAATAGTGGGGGATTTCAACACCCCACTCTCAGCAATGGACAGATCATGGAAACAGAATCTAAACCGAGATACATTGAAATTAACAGAAGTTATGAACCAAATGGATTTAACAGATATCTATAGAACATTTAATCCTGAAACAAATATATATATATATTTTTTTTTCTTAGCACCTCCTGGTACTTTCTCCAAAATAGACCATATAATTGGTCACAAAATAGGCCTCTACAGATACGAAAAGATTGAAACAATCCCTTGCATTCTATCAGATCACCACAGACGAAAGCTGACCTTTAGTAATGACAAAACCAATGGAAAAGGCACGTGCACATGGAAATGGAAGAACTCTCTACTCAATGATGACTTGATCAAGGAAGAAATAAAGAAATAAATTAAAGACTTTTTAGAATTTAATGAAAATGAGGACACAGCATACCAAAACTTGTGGGATTCCGTGTAGGCGGTACTAAGAGGAAAATTCATAGCTCTAAGTGCCTACAAAAAGAAACTGGAGAGAGCATACACTAACAACTTGACTGCACACCTGAAAGCTCTAGAACAAAAAGAAGCAAATACACCCAAGAGGAGTAGATAGCAGGAAATAATCAAACTCAGGGCTGAAGTCAACCAAATAGAAACAAAGAACTATACAAAATATCAACAAAACCAGGAGCTGCTTCTTTGAGAAAACGAACAAGATAGATAAACCCTTAGCCAGATTAGCCAGAGGGCACAGAGACAGTATCCAAATTATTAAAATCAGACCGGAAAGGGGAGACATAACAACAGAAACTGAGGAAATTCAAAAAATCATCAGATCCTACTATAAAGGCCCACATTCAACAAAACTGGAAAACCTCGATGGAGTGGACAACTTCCTAGACAGATACCAGGTACGAAAGTTAAATCAGGAGCAAATGAACCATCTAAACAGTCCCATAATCCCTAAGGCAATAGCAGAAGTCACTAAAAGTCTCCCCACCAAAAAAGCCCAGGTCCAGATGGTTTTAGTGCAGAATTCTATCAGACCTTCAAGGAAGACCTAATACCAATTGTCTTCAAACTACTCCACAAAAAAAAAAAAAAAAAAAAAAAAAAAAAAAAAAAAAACAGAAGGAACACTACTCAATTCGTTCTATGAAGCTACAATTACCGTCATACCCAAACCCCACAAGGACCCAACAAAGAAAGAGAACTTCAGACCAATCTCCCTTATGAACATCGACGCAAAAATACTCAATAAAATTCTAGCAAACCGAATCCAAGAACACATCAAAACAATCATTCATCACGATCAAGTAGGTTTTATCCCACGAATGCAGGGATGCTTCATTATTTGGAAATCCATCAATGTAATCTACTATATAAACAAACTCAAAGGAAAAAAACCACATGATCATTTGACTAGATGCTGAGAAAGCATTTGACACAATTCAATATCCTTTCATGATAAAAGTCTTGTAAACATCAGGAATTCAAGGCCCATACGTAAACATAGTAAAAGCAATATGAAGCAAACCAGTAGCCAACATCAAACTAAATGGAGAGAAACTTGAAGCAATCCCACTAAGATCAGGGACTAGACAAGGATGCCCACTCTCCCCCTACCTATTCAATATAGTACTGGAAGTCCTAGCCAGAGCAATTAGACAACAAAACGAAGTCAAAGGGATACAAATGGGAATGGAAGAAGTGAAAATATCACTATTTGCAGATGATATGATAGTATACTTAAGTGACCCCCAAACTTCCACCAGAGAACTCCTAAACCTGATAAACAACTTCAGCAAAGTGGCTGGTTATAAAATCAACTCAAACAAATCAGTAGCCTTCCTCTACATGAAAGACAAACAGACTGAAAAAGAAATTAAGGAAATGACACCCTTCACAATAGTCACAAATAATATAAAATACCTTGGTGTGAATCTAACCAAGCAAGTGAAAGACCTGTATGACAAGAACTTAAAGTCTCTGAAGAAAGAAGCCGAAGAAGATCTCAGAAGTTGGAAAGATCTCCCATGCTCATGGATTGGCAGGATTAATATAATAAAAATGGCCATCTTGCCAAAAGCAATCTACAGATTCAATGCAATCCTCATTAAAATACCAACTCGATTCTTCACAGAGTTGGAAAAGGAAATTCTCAAATTCATTTGGAATAACAAAAAACCCAGGATAGCTAAAACTATTCTCAACAGTAAAAGAACTTCTGGAGGAATCACCATCCCTGACCTCAAGCTGTACTACAGAGCAATAGTGATAAAAAAAAAAAAAAAAAAAACTACAAGGTATTGGTACAGAGACAGACAGGAAGATGAATGGAATAGAATTGAAGACCCAGAAATGAACTCACACACCCATGGTCACTTGATCTTTGACAAAGGAGCTAAAACTGTCCCGTGGAAAAAGGACAGCATTTTCAACAAATGGTGCTGGGTCAACTGGAGGACAACATGTAGAAGAATGAAAATTGATCCATACTTATCCCCTTGTACAAAGCTCAAGTCTAAGTGGATAAAGGACCTCCACATAAAACCAGATACATTGAAACTAATAGAAGAGAAGGTGGGGAAGAACCTTGAATACTTGGGCACAGGGGAAAAGTTTCTGAATAGAACACCAATGGCATATGCTCTAAGATCAAGAATTGACAAATGGGACTTCATAAAATTGCAAAGTTTCTGTAAGGCAAAGGACACTGTCAATAGGACAAAACAGCAACCAACAAGTTGGGAAAAGATCTTTACCAATCCTACATCTGATAGAGGGCTAATATCCAATGTATACAAAGAACTCAAGAAATTAGACTCCAGACAACCAAATATCCCTATTAAAAGTGGGGTATACAGTTTAACAAAGAATTCTCAACTGAGGAAACTCCAATGGCTGAGAGGCACCTAAAGAGATGTTCAGCATCCTTAGTCGTCAGGGAAATGCAAATCAAAACAACCCTGAGATTCCATCTCACACCAGTCAGAATGGCTAAGATCAAAAACTCAGGTGATAGTAGATGCTGGTGAGGATGTGGAGAAAGAGGAACACTCATCCATTGTTGGTAGGATTGCAAGATGTTGTAACCACTTTGGAAATCAGTCTGGTGGTTTCTCAGAAAATTGGACATAGCATTACCTGAGGACCCAGCTATACCATTCCTGGGCATATACCCAGAAGATGCTCTAACATATAACAAGGACATATACTCCACTATGTTCATAACAGCCTTTTTTGTAAAAGCCAGAAGCTGGAGAGAACCCAGATGTCCTTGAACTGAGGAATGGATACAAAAAATGTGGTACATTTACACAATGGGGTATTACTCAGCTATTAAAAACAATGAATTTGAGAAATTCTTAGGTAAATGGATGGAACTAGAAAATATCATCCTGAGTGAGGTAATCCAATCACAAAAGAACAAAAATGTTATTCACTCACTGATTATTGGATATTAGCCCAGAACCTTGAAATACACAAGATTCAATTCACAGACCACATGAAGTTCATGAAGAAGGAAGACCAAGAAGGGGTGCTTTGGTCCTTCATAGAAGGAGTAACAAAATAGTCTAGGGAGCAAATATGGAGACAAAGTGAGGGACAGAAACTGAAGGAGGGCTGTCTGGAGACCATTCCACCTGGGTATCCATCCCATGTACAGTCACCAAAGGTAGAAGTTGATGTGGAAGTCAGGAAGTGCATGTTGACAAGAGCCTGATATAGATGTATCCTCAGAGGTCTGCAAGAGTCTGACATATTCAGAGGCAGATGCTCACAGCTAGCCATTGAACGTACCATGGGGTTCCCAATGGAGGAGTTAGAGTGAAGCCTGTAGGAGCTGAAAGGTTTTGTGACCCCATGAGGAGAGCAACAATACCAACCAACCAGAGTTCCCAGGGTCTAAACCACCAGCCTGGGAGCACTTAGGGAGGGATCCATGGCTCCAGCTATATACGTAAGGGAGGATGGCCCTGTCAGGAATAGGTAGGAGAGGAGATCCTTGGTCTCTTGAAGGATAGATGCCCCAGTGGGTGGAAAGTTGCAAGTGGAGGGGTGGGA
>NW_021610734.1:0-2886 GCF_004785775.1 Grammomys surdaster | reverse complement strand
ATATCAAAGTCTTTGTTTCCTTTGTTAGTATGACAGTTTTGGAGGCATGTGACTGGAAAAACTTCGAAGTTCTTTTGAGGAGCCATTAAATCTGTAAGGTAGAAGCTATTAGATTCAGACCAAAACAAAACATTAAGATACCAAATGAAAACCTTGTAAGTCTGATATTTCTTCTTTGTGTAATAGGGATACAATTGACTGGGTGGGACCAGCAAGAATAATGGTGGCCACCATTTTATCATGTGTCATTTGGTTATATTAACTAAAGATCTGGGAAAGTCACATGGCCTATGATTTATAATATTATTCTATAAAAAAAAAGATACCAAGTCCTATGATTGCGTCCATCTTCTAAGGATTCCGCAGGAAAAATTTAGAACAACTGAAGAAGTAGTTGTTTTCTGTTCAATGTGAACTGGGCTCCAGAGTAAAGTAAACCTGTTTCTCATTAGGAAATCCCAGGTTCTTGCATAGCCCACTTTCTACTATCCTTGGGGCAGGAGGCAAGATGGTGATGAAATGAAAAAGAGGACTAGGAAGGCAGATGAGAGGAAGGATAGAACTCAATTTCACATAGCAAAACAAAACCTTTGTCCTAAACCTGAACCTAACCCTAAACCTGTAACCCTAACTACTCTAACCCTAATCTAAACAACCCTCATCTTAATCCTGACCCTCTAGTCCCCTAACTCTAACTCTGATTACTGTGGGGGGACTTTTCATAATTATACATTTTGAAGTGAGAAACCCTTGCTATATCTTGGTCTTTTGAGAGATTAAGATCCGCCTTTAATCTAGGTTACAGCTTCTTTCAGATACCTACATATATAAAGGACATTGAACAGGGTAGTTCTTTCATTTTCTGTATTTGCCCTACATTATTAGCAAGGTGTTTCATTTGGTCTTTTGTTTGTTTTTAAAACTGTCATTCATAAGTACTTCTTCAGAATTCTGGTAAGTACTGAAGATCCGCTGAGATATCCAGCAACATGAATTCTACCAGTCCTTGATGTTTCTAATTTCCATTGGCAGACAGCCATTATTAGACTAAGAGTGTTTGTATTAGACTAAGTGTTTGAAAGACATTCTATTAAACCCTCTTTCTACATACATAGAGAAATTCATTCTCTCTATGAGATGAGGTATGTTTATCTAGAGAACTTGTGCTAATACAACTGTGGTTTTTTGCCACCTTGCCACTTAAGAAGACTGGCAGGCGAACAACAGTACCCTACAGTGTTTGTCCTCTGTATCCAGCTTTTCTCCCAGAGTTATTTCAGACCCATTTGGTGAAAGGAGCTGCAGTTTCCCTGAGCCCAGCATGAAGCCACAAAAAAAACTCTTGTTTCCTACAGTCCCTCTTTAATGTTACTATCCTGGGCATCCTTCCACTGGTGGGACAGATTGAACCCTCCACTGCAAGTTGAGTAACAGGGGATCCACCTTGATTTCAGGAAGAAGAAGGGAAGTGCTGTGAGGGAAGCTCAAGCAAGGTATGAAGTCAGGTCACAGGGAGTGCAGGATCACTGCCCACAAAGGGGAGGAGCAGGCAGCTGAACACCCAGAGCTGGACTGGTGTATCCTCTTCCAGGGCTTGGAGGACAGGCACAAACACTACTGGAGTGCAAGCCAGACCTGAAATCTGGAAAAGGTCTGGTCCAGGACTGGAAGCACACTTTAACCTAGAGGTGAGGCAAGACTCACTGACCAGTCAAGGCCCCCCAGGTGGACCTGCCAGTCAAAAAATGAGAAGGGTTCTTCCTGGTGCCTTGCTGGGCATTTGCTTTGGCTGTGCAGGCTTGAATGATTCGTTGTGCCCTGCTTTGAGTGCTGCTGTTGGGTGCTGTGTGAGGACCTCATATAAACTCTGATGTTCAGACAAGGTGAGTGCAGGATCACTGCCCACAAAGGGGAGGAACAAGCGGGTGAACAGCCCAAGCTGCATGGAAGGGTCCTCCTCTGGGGCTGGATGGGATGCCAGATAAATGAGGCTCTTGGAGGACAACCACAAATGCTACTAGAGTGTAAACCTCTCATGAGATCTGTAAAAGGTCTGGCTCTGGTCTGGAAGAACACTGTAATATTGAGGAGGTATAACTCACTGGCCAATTAAGGCCCCCAGGTGGAGCCGCCAGTCAGACAATGAGGAGGGTTCTTCTGGATGCCTTGCTGCATGTTTGTTTTGGCTGTGCAGCCTTGAATGGTTCTGTGTCCTGCTTTGAGCAGTGCCTTTGGGTGTTTGAGAGGACCTCATGTAAGCTCTGTTTCTTGAGACATGGTGAGCCCATAATGGGTAGGGGCTGGTGGCTAAGCAGTGGGAGCTGGGGTGGTGAGTCTTACCTGGGGCTGGATGGGAAGGATCAGCTAGATGTTGCCAGATGTGGCCACTTGTGCGGTCCCTTGTGGTGCTTCTCACTTGCTAGATTAGGCAGTGACCTCTGAATAACATCACTCTGAGGGCTGAATCTGTTCAAAACATTTAGACTGGGGCTTGCTTGTAGAAGAAATACCACAGTAGGATGCCAAACTTGGAGAGCCCCAGTTTCTCTTGATTCTTCTGAAAGTTCTGCCCTTAGCATTTTCTTTATTTGTTTTGGTTTTTGTTTGTTTGTTTGCTTGTTTGTTTTTGGATTTTCAAGACAGAGTTTCTCTGTGTAGCCCTGGCTGTCTTGGAAATCACTCTGTAGACCAGGCTGGCCTTGAACTCAGAAAGCCATCTGCCTCTGCCTCCAAAGTGCTGGGATCAAAGATGTGCACCAGCACTGTCCAGCTGCCCTTAGCATTTACAACTTAAGTGTAAGATCCATTTGCAGTTAATTTTGTGGCCCTTTTAGAAGGGATTTCATGTGTTGGGTAGCACTCCAATGTGAAGCTGAGATGCAGAAG
>NW_021610733.1:0-3869 GCF_004785775.1 Grammomys surdaster | reverse complement strand
GTGTAATTCTTAAAAAATTTTCTTTCTTTCTTACTTTATTTTTTTTTGTTTCAGCAATAATTTGTATATTTATTATAACCCTGATCACTGTCCCTACTCTAGGTCCCCTGCTTTCACAGATTCCTTCCCACTAATCTCTTTTGTTTCTCCTTTGAGAATGTGTGTGCCTCATGAGTATCCCCACTCCATGGTGCATCAAGTCCTGAGTTTTGGGACTGTGATAGGATGCTTTGTTTTCTCATAGAGCACTGGCTTGTAGATAGCTGGAGGACCAACAGGTGTGCATTGCCTGTGAGGGACGGCACATATCTTGCCATGCCCCTGGATTCTAGACACATGACACACGGTCTGAGACCTCTATTTCATCTCTGCCTTTCAATCAAGAAGGGCAATGCAGTCCCTCCTTTAAGAGAGGTTTGCATCACCTTCTACAGATAGAAGGCATGACCAGAGACCTCATCCCTTGAGAGATTTCCATATTAATGAGTTACCTAAAGGCCAGTGGGCATAACAAATTACCTTTTCTTTCCCAGAACCTCCTCCCTCTCCCTCCCTATTTAAGTCAGGTCCACCCTGACCTAAGTTGGGGTGCATCCTGAGCATCTACATCCGTCATGAACAATAAAACTTATGGAAACCCATGAACTTATCATGTCTTTTGGGGGCCCACTGTGGCAAAATATGGAGAAGGTTGAACTATTGAACCTAATCTCCCATGGAGAGCTTCTTTGTGTTTCCAGAGTGAATGCCCACATCTTCAAACTGAGGAGCCACCTTTCAGCCAAACCAGTAGCAAAAGAATCCTTTCCTGAGGGGTGCAGCCAGAGCTCTCTCTCAACCTGTCATTTCTTTTGCTGTGGGTCAGCCCTGTATGCTCCTCATCTCCGTTCTGCTGCGGCCTCCCAACTGCATATGAGAGCCCCAGAATGAAGACCAGTTAGTCCACAGCTGCCTCCTGGCCTGGGAATCTCCACTGGAGAGCCCTGCTGCCTGAGAGTGAGAACTCCCCACTTTGCCCCCCCACACCCCCTCACCAGGTGCTGCATCTCGGAACCAACTCAGTGGAACTTCTCGTGCGTGCTTCTGCTTCTCCACATTGGGCTGAGGCTCCCTGAGCCACCCGGGGCAGAAGACAAGCAGGAACCAAATGTAACAGAGAACTGATGCCCACATGTGAGCCATCATTTTTCTCCCCTCAGCGGGTTAAGTGCATCTTCTCCTACTGAGGGCAGAAATGGCAACCCTGTTAAGAGAACATATTCCAAAGATAGGCAGAAGCTTTAGGGACAAGTCCCTGCTACCGTAGTTAGAGAATGGTCATGAGACTGAGCTGCATATCTGCTACATATGTGCTTTGGGCTAGGTTCAGCCGATGTATGCTCTTTTGTTAGTGGCTGAGTAACTGAGTGTCTCTAAGGGTCCTGTTTAGTTGAGTCTGCTGTTCTTCCTGTGGAGTTCCTATCCTCTTGAGGGCCTTCAATGCTTCCCCCAACTTTTACATAACAGTCCCCAAGGTCCATACAATGTTTGACTGTGGTTCTCTGCAGCTGTTTCAGTCTGCGGGGTGGAGCCTCTCAATGGACAGTTATGCAAGGCTCCTGTGTGGGAACATAACAGAGTATCCTTAATAATATTATGGGTTAAAGCTTGCCAGTAAGGTGGGTCTCTAGTTGGGCAAGTTTTCATTGGCCATTCCCTGAATCTCTGCTTTAGCTGTACTCCCCCCCACCCCCGTATTTCTTTTAGACAGGATAATTTTGTTCTGTTTGTCTACTGTGTTGTGGTTGAATTAAATCCTTCAGCTTTGTTCTCATAATCCCTTACATTCACCATTGGTCTCTGTCCCTAAATCACATAAGATACAGTAAAAATATTTGTTATTTAATGTTAATTTATTTTGCAAGCCTGTTGGTTTTATATTTTCTTTTTCTTTTCTTTTCTTTTTTTTTGTTTTTGTTTTTGTTTGTTTGTTTGTTTTCGAGACAGGGTTTCTCTGTGTAGTCCTGGATGTCCTGGGACTCACTCTGTAGACCAGGCTGACCTCAAACTCAGAAATCTGCCTGCCTCTGCCTCCCAAGTGCTGGGATTAAAGGCGTGCGCCACCACCGCCTAGCTGGTTTTATATTTTCAACTTCATTCTTTTTGTTTTTCCAAGACAAAATTTCTCTACGAAGCCCTTCCTGTCCTGATAGTAGATATAGAATCCACACAAGCCACCTGACATATTATTGTACATTAAGCACATGATTTTATGCTCCTCTTCATCCACATCTTTAATTTTGAAATTTGTCCCAATATAAAGGGTATATTCTATTTCTAAAGATGGCACATGCTCTTGATATCAATACTACCTGGGCCTTCAGAGTCATTGGATTCCAGGTTTATAAAGTTCTGCCTTTCTCCTGTGTTTCTTCTGAAATTTTTGGACAAATAGGAGTACTTTACCTGTGTGGATGAATATGACTATCATATGTGCCTCATCTTTAGTTTTACCAGAATGTGTTCTTAGAACTCTTGATCTTAATATTATGGGTAGTTATTGGTCCCCATGTAGAGGTTAGAAATTGACCATCAATATGTGGAAGATCAGCCAGAGCTTTCCACTTCTGAGTTATCTCATTCTCCTGCCCTATGCTGCTTATTTATGATCAACATTTATATTACTAGTATTTTCATCTGTCCATTTATATCTGTTTAAACATCCATTCTGTTTTAGTAAAATTTTATTAATGTTACATTTTAAACTGGAACACTTTATGTTTCTATAAAATGAATGCAGAACTGATTTGAATGTCTAATTCTTTGTAGGAACTTCAGTAAAGTACTGTGAGTTCTCTCTATCATTTCTGTTTCCTTGGTTGATTTTTACAGGGGCATGAGTGTCTTAATATGTAGTTTTGCTGTACTGCAACTTGTTGCATTGACCATGCTGGCATCAAGCTCAATAACATACACCTGCTTGTGCCTCTGGGATTAAAGACATGAGCAAATACACCCAGGATGTTCATCATTTATGAAGTTACTCATTGTTCATACAATTTGTTTAATGTGTGCTCAGTGCTGTTGGTCTGTTTCCCTCTCAATCTCCCTCTCAATTGGCATTTCTCTTGCAAAGCTATAGCCTATTCAGTGGGTTCAGAAGTGACACTTGCAATCTTCATAATACAAGTTCCTTTTACAATGATGTAGCAATTACATTATAACTTCTGTGTCAAAGAAATAAATGGAGGTAACACTGAAAATACATGATTATATTGTCTAGGACACATACCTTTATTTACAGTGATGTCAGCATCATGCTTTGTGTTGTACACATATTTTAGGATGCAATGAATTTTGATGATATTCATATCAACTTCACTGGAAGAGTGAGATTTGCTGGATCCTTCCCAGAAGAATCTCCACAAAGATGTGATGCTGGAGACCTACTGGAACCTCACTGATATAGGTAAGACTGTGAATTTTCTTTTGTTTTTCAAAATAAAGGGACAAATATTTCTTGATTATTGATGACACTCTGTTATTTGAATTGGGAACATGGAAGATTGATTAAAATAAATCAGAGTCAGTGCTTTGAAAATTCACAGTAACTTGACTTTTGCCTAATTTCCAATACTATATCATTCATTTTCTCGTACTGTGTTTTAGGGTACAATTGGGAAGACCACCGTATTGAAACAGAATATCAAAATTTGAGAAGGTACAGAAGGTAATGTTAATGTGCAAACTGATACATATATGCTTCTGAGGCAGTTTTGATATGTCCTGGAAACTGTAAAAAAAAAGGAAGTATGTAAAATATCAGTCCTTTAAGTATAGCTATGATTAAAATATTCTCACAAAGCCATGGGCCTTAATGTCAGTTATCT
>NW_021610732.1:0-1045 GCF_004785775.1 Grammomys surdaster | reverse complement strand
AAAAAGATATTGACAGGAATGATCATTTGTAGAGTTTTTGTTTAATGTGAGCAAAGACCTGATCTGATTCACAAGTACTGTACAAGTAGACTCAGTGCCCATGTATATAATCCCAGCACCCAGGAGTTGGTGCAGAAAGAAAAACATTGAAGAATATCTTCAGGCAGGACACAATTAGTTTGAGATCATCTTGCATCACAGTTTATAACTAAATACATATAGTAAGAACAGCACATAGGCCTTTTCTAGCATCAAATAGTAACATTTGTCAGATGGCTTCTCAATAGTTTTCCAGGGACTTCCCTAGTAATGAATGTCCTTCATAATCTCTGGTACTCCTTTCTTCTTTCTTTTCGGTCTGAACTCACTGTGAATATTGTATAATGAAAGTGGATTTCAAATATCCTAAACTTTGTGGTTTTAACATAAACTTTTTATACCTATGTTGATTTAAATCAAATTTCCCCTACTCTGTAAACTCTGCAAGCTACACAAAAAGAGAGGGTGTCTTTTGGAATTGTGATTTAGAGCACATCTCATACCAGTTTCAGTAGAAAGTAGGTAAAGCACTTGACTGATGAAAAAGTTCTTGATGTGGCAGGAACTTTTATTTGCGTTTGTTTCTGTTTTGTGTGTGTCTGTGTTGTATGTCTTTAGTCTCTCTCTCTCTCTCTCTCTGTCTCTCTCTCTCTCTCTCTCTCTCTCTCTGCCTCTCTGTCTATGTCTCTCTCTCGCTCTCTCTCTCTCTTTATAAATCTCTCTCTTTCTCTCTCTCTGTGTCTTTGTGTATGTACTTGAAGATGACTGTGTTGGAAACTTTTATAGTCTTGTTTACATGGTGTGAGCGATCAAGTTATGTCAAAGGGAAAGATACAGCAAATCCATAGAGGATGATTTGCTTAATGGTGTCTCTCATTTCTGAGCATGCTCAATGAATCTGTATATAATCACATAACTCACACAGAATGCTAGTTCCAATCAGCATGTTAGGGTTTCTTCAAGGATCCTTTTAATGGAATTCAGATCCTCTGGTTTGCATGGCCAC
>NW_021610731.1:0-9860 GCF_004785775.1 Grammomys surdaster | reverse complement strand
ATCTTTGGAAATAAGTCCAAAATGGATCATATATAGAATTATGGGAAGGCATTTCTGATGAAGTTTTAAAAAAGAAAATATGATGACTAAAACCAAAACCAAGTTAGTCTTTCGCTGTAATTTTGGATCTGTGTATTTTTATTATTTATTTGATTTAAATTATTTTTCTTTGGATAATTTCAAACATGGGCATCATATTTACATCATTTCTATTCCTTCCCCAAGTTAGTGGCTAATCAACAGCTCTGTACGTCTTATTCCAGTAAATGTCATTCACCTGATCCTCACCACAACCTGCCAAGGAAGGTATTAACATTACTATTCCCATTGTACAGGTAATGAAAATTGAGACCCCGAGAAGGTAAAAACTTTACTCAAGGACATAGAGCTCCCAAACAGAAAGGGTGTATCAGAGTTGTCTTATTCCTGAGCCGATACATGGTTTCATTGGCTCGTGATAATCATCTAATGTAGAGACAAAACATTTGGCCAGGTACAGCTTAGTTGTATACATTTATGGGACAAATATCTGAATACTTTGAAATTGAGGTAGTCTATATTATGGGTGCATATTTTAATACATATATTCATACATATATATATAATAAAATGATACTATTACATATGGCAAGATATAATATATGATATTATGACTTAAATATGCACATATATTAATATATAAACAGAGAACATAAAGGGAACTTTATTGTTGAAGGAAAGGGGACAAGTGAGGGGGATGGATGAGGGAGGGTAGTAAGGAGTGATTATCAGCAAAGTACAATGATACATGTGTATGAAGATGTCATAATTAAATCCACCATTTTCTATATGAACTAAAGAGAAGTCAGTGCTGGCAAAAGAGAGCCAGGATGGCTGCTTAAACATCATTCTTCAGCATGGTGTGTGTGTGTGTCTGTCTGTCTGTCTCGGTCTGTCTGTCTATATGAAACAGAGAAACATCTCAGTCACTAGGCTGAGTGCAGGAGAGTACCCTTGAATTTTCTCTCTCCAATCTGAGACATCTGTTTTCACTGCCTTCAGAACTGGCATTCCTTATTCTTGGACTCTAGAACTTGTAGTGAATTACATTGCCAATTCTCTTGTTTCTCTAACTTCCACACAGCAGACTGCTACATTTCTTAGTTTTAATAACCCATCAAGCCAACTCCTTAATAAAACTCTGAATAAGTTAAAACAAAATGTGTCATGTAGTGGAGATGGTAAAGTGCTTGCAGTATAAGAACCCAAGTTCAGATCCTCAGCAGCCATTTAAGAGCCAGGCATGGCAGCACTGTGTGTAACAACCAGTGCTGTGCTAGGGAAGACATGTGGATTTCTGGGGATCACCAGTCAGCTGGTCTATCCAAAATGGTGAGCTCCAGGTTCAGTGAAAGACCCTGTCTTAAATGTAAGGTGGAAAGAAAGAGGAAGATATGAAATGTCAAATTTTGGTTTCCACAAGTACATGAACAGGTGAGCACTTCAGCTCATGTGTGCCTGCACAGACAGACAGACAGACACACACACACACACAAACACACACACACACACACACTATGCACAAAACGTCCACGCACATACACACAAGTGGAAATTTCAATAGCGCCTTGTTGTTTAGATGAGATTATCTGGCTAGAGACACAGTCAGATCACTTGACTTGTCATCCTGGCCAAAAGTGAACCATAGGCTGAACATTCATTGGGCAAGACTAGTGGACCAAAGACTCCATCACTGGATGAATCAGAATCTGCTTGTGCCCATACTTCCTTACCAGAGAAATGGCAACTGAATTCTTCTACTGCCCTTTTGAGCCCAAATATTATAGTGCTTTCCTTGGGTCATATATTGATTTGAATAAGCACTCTCTAAAGTAGCATCTTGTTTTTATAAAATATTTGAATAAGGGATGAATTGAAAACAGTCCTGTGTCCTTTGGGATCAAAGCTATGCAATAGTAAATAGCAAACCAAGTTATTAAACACAACCACTTTGAAGGATTTCCCATTCGACCATCTGCTTCTCAGCACAGCCTCATACCTCTGTGCTGGAGAGAATTAGAGCCTCTGCCTGATTTGGAAGTAATTCAACCCATTAGTCACCCTTTGTGTGTTAGAATTTCAATTTGGCTCCTGCTACTTTTGCTGCTCTGGTTTTTGTTCTTGCTCTGAGGGATTTTCCAAAGGGCCTTTTATTACATAAGTGCATAGCTATTTGAATTTTCACCACCAGTCAATTAAGACAATTAAACCCTATCAGAAACATGCTGGAAAAAAATCAAAGACTGTTTTTAGATATTTCCCTCTCATGTTTGCTTAGTTATCAATGGAATAGTTATTGGTTGTATAGATCATCTATCTATCTATCTATCTATCTATCTATATATGCATGTATGTCTATCTATCTATATCTATCTATCTATCCATGTCTATCTATCTATCTATCTATCTATGTATCTATCAGCAAGATACATAACTAAACCTGGTTGCCACTCAGACATAACTAATTTACTTTTAGAAGACAACTTGAATTACTTAAAAATATTTTTAACCTTTATTTTTATTTTATGTGTATGGTGTTTTGCCAGCATCTATGTCTGTGTATCACCTAACTGCAGTGTCATGGAGGCCAGAAAATGTCACTGGATCTCTGGAACTGGAGTTACAGATAGTTCTAAACCAACATGTAGATGCTGGGAATTGAATTCAGCTCCTCTGGACGAGCAGCCTGTGGTGTTAACTGCTGAACAATCTCCCTAGCCCCCACTTTTATCTGTGAACACACATGAGTGTAAAAAAGAAAAGACATAAAGAAACAGGACTATAACAGGCATTGTCCTCAAACTTGCCTTCTCTACTTATGACATATTTTCCCAAACAATGCAAGCATAACCAGAACATCTTGTTTAATATTTCACAACACATCTTTGTAGGGAAGATGTCACTCCGTCTGCCATTCCATTGCTAATGGAACTTTAATTTTATAGGCTATTATAATAATATAAAGTTTGTAAACAACTCAGCATAGTTGCCCAGTTCTTCCTTAGATTTAACAATTGTGCTCTCCCTCTCTCTCTCTCTCTCTCTCTCTCTCTCTCTCTCTCTCTCTCTTTCTCTGTGTGTGTGTGCATGCATGCTAGTGTGCACACACAATATATGTGCAGGTACTTGTGCATAAATAGAGACCAGAATTCTCTTCCTCAGTTGCTTTCTACTTTATTTTTGAGTCCGGATCTCTTTGCACTTGGAGTTCACGAATTGGCTAAACTCGTTAGCCAATAAGCATTAGGGATCTTCCTGTCTCCAGTGTCTCTCACTGGGATTACAGGCACATGCTTCCAAGTTTAGCTTTTTCCATGGATGCTAGGGTTCCAAACCCAGGTCCTGATGCTAGTGAAGCAAGTACTTTACTGCTAGTATATTTGAAAGTCTCTTAAGAACAATGAGCCAATTTACATTGTATCAAAATAGAATGAAATGCATACTTGCTTCATATGATCCTGATATGAAGATGCATCAGTTCAACTAAATGGGAACAAATTTAGTTTTAATTATTAATATAAATTTTTTGAATCATTCTTTTCTTATTTTTAAATCTTTGCTTCATGTTTTTGCTTTTGGAAGTAGATAAGAGATGGTGTGTTTTTGTTGACTGATAGTAACAGTTTGAACTTTATCTCTTTTCTGTGAATTTTGTACTCATTTCCCCTAGTTTAAACTTTTTAAATTGTATATGGTACTTCATTTCCCTATAAAAGTTTTGAATGGTTGTGAAGTCACACTGACCTACTTATTTCTATGATTCTTGTTTTTGGTATCTGTAGCGTCCACCCTCGACCAGCAAGGAAGATGCAACGCACGAGCTCTTCTCCAAGCAGTTTATTCAGGACCCTTGAACAATCTTCTAACTGATGAAGATCTTCTGACGACCCCGGGGGGGGGGGGAGCATCTCCCAGGCTTAAGTACTCTAGGACTAGCCAACCCCTGTCTGCCACGTGGCAACAGCAGATAGGTCCACACACACGGAGACAAGCCAGATCAACTGCCACTGCCATATAAGGAGTTGTTTACTCCTAAGAGTCCTCACCAGCAGGTGGCAGAAGGCAGAGACCAGTGCCATCTTAAAGGCGCAGCACTATGAGGCTCTCCACAAATGGCAAAGCCAATGGGAGAAAGATAAACATGAATTCATTATTGTCAGTAACCAAGAAGAAGAAAAATAAATAAATTTCTCTTGGGGGTATGTGTGTGCATGCATTTATTTAATTCATTTATTTCTTAGAAAACTTCTAAGATGATGAAGTTACCATCATCAACTCCAGATAAGAAAACTGAAGCTTAGGGAAGTTGAAATAAGATATTTTTGTTGATAAAGGTGCAACAGTGTCACTCATATCTTTGTGGTAACTAACAGCTTCCTAATTGAATTTAAGTCCTGATCAACAGGGAAGAAATCATACCTGGTAGTGGAAACTTAGCAAACTACCCAGGGGTAGTGAAGTCGTAGATATTACAGGAGAATCTACTACCTCTACTTTACTACACCAGCATAAATCTTAACTCCATTCTAAATACTTAACCTTATACCTACAGATAAGAATAGTTTTCACACCTCATCAAAGAAGCTTCAATTTGCAGCAGATGGAGGCCTGACAGAAAACCACATCTGGTCAAACTATAGAGAGTAACTAGTAGTAAGATGTCCAGCCTCAGTTGATACATCTGAAACACAACACCTACACCACAGGCTCAGAGAACACTGAAGAAGAGAGAGTAGAAAGAATTAAAAGTCAGAGAACCCAGAGGTCTGCTGCAAAAATTGTGCCTCCTAGAAATGGCAGGGAAGCTATGATACCATAACAGTGTGGCTGCCTAACAATAACAACAATAACAACAATAACAACAGACATCTCATGAAGCCCCACTTCTAATAAAGAGCTATAGTCAGATAAACCATGCTAAGAGTGGTAGAGATAGCTTTCCTCAGGGATGAGCCCTCTAGTTGGTTATCTTCAGCCACGATGTTGTGTATGTAGAAGCAACACAAACTGGACTCATCAGGTGGTATGTTGAGTGTGTGCATACACAACTCCAACCCAAAACATAATAATAATCATAGAAAAAGAAGCCATGAATTTAAGAGGGGTTTTGGGGTATATAGGTGTATGTGATACAGGAGGAGTTGGAGGGGAAGACATGAGAGAAGTAGAAGGGAAGAAAGGAAGGGGGAAACAATGTAATTAATTATATTCTATCTGGGTACTTTAGATACTCCAGTGCCTAGACTAGATACCGGCATTACCAAAAGCTCCCCAGGAAATGTTACTGTGGAGCTAGAATTGAGAACTACTGCTTTAAGAGAGCATCTAAAATTATTTCACTCATCTTCATCATCCTTATTGAACATCAGGGTCTATAGTTATTCAGGCAATGGTGATGGCCAGCATCTTTTATTTGGACCACTACTGGATCTCACAAAGGCTGCATAGCCCCACCCCAGCTCAGCTCCCCACCAACATAATCCTTCTCCGCATGATGCTGCAAACTTTGGCTAGTTCACATCTGGGATGCTAGATCTTGCTCACAATCTCCCTCCCGGCACTGACCACAAATCATTCTTGTTTTCTAGATCTCCTCTGTCAACCCTGTTTTGTAACAAATCACTTTCCAACAATAGGAGAATAGGTTTGATGGCTGCTTTTGTCAAATGTAGTTATAAGCAGCTTTTTAATTTCACATTTTAAGCTTTATGTGAGGTCCCTCAGTGGCTACCCAATGCTTTATAAACACATTTTGAATGTATATTTTTCTCTGGACTGGCAGGGAAGGCAGCTTTCTGCTGAAGCAGCATACATGTCTCTCATTCCCTTAGCCTTGGAGAATTCTTTTTAGCATTGAAGATGTGGTACACCAGTGATTTTCCCGGCTTTGCGTATAGAGATATCCACCCCTCTATCCATCAAAAAGCCTTCTGCCTAATCTCTAAGCCATTTAATTAAATATCTGTCATTTTTTTCCAGGGCTAATGGAAAATTCAGTTTCTTTGGGACAGTGTCACAAGCAATCAAACTTCTAATTTAAAAACCACAGTGGGCCAGATTCTCTCAGGGGCTCCCCTGTTCTCTGCCTCTGTGTCGGGGTCCCTGGAAAGCTGTGGTAACTTTATTGAGCTACAGGGATATTAGTTATAGAGCTCAATTTAATCAACCTAATTGTACCAAGGAATTTTGATCCTTCATGTCATTAGAAAGAGAACCTTCATTTTAACACCTGCAGTGATAGTGATTCTGCACACAGTCCAGGAAATCGTCTCATCCAAATTAGAAGCCCCTGCCTCCAGCGTCATTGTGACAGGACTTAACTTGCATGCTAGTGACCTCCATCTCGGTTGCCATGGTAGTAGAATGGGAATGCAGGTAGTCTATCACATGACTGCAGACTCACTGATCCTTCTTGGTAGATAGGATACAGGATGGGGGAGAGTAGCCAAGACTTCATAGGTAATCTTTTCTGTTGTGGTGCACGTGAGCAGATGCATTCCTAAATGTAAGTTGTCAGAACAGCAGGAAAATGAGGGCTCCTGGGCTAAGTAGGAAAGATTGTTTCGCTTTAAAGGAATCAACTACCATCAGGGAAATAGAATTTAGTGATAAATTGAGTTTAACCCTCAGGTTCGACTTGAAGGGATAAACACTGGTCGGATTTCCTCCGCTATTGCCCTTCTGCTATGACAAATTCTTGTCTGGCTCTTAAACTGTCACCATTTAGAGAAACTCTGAGCACCAGCAGGTTCCTATATTTTATACCTTTTGTCATAATAGGTTCCTGTCTATTCCCTTGATCCCATCCTCTTGTTTTTTTGAACTGTTTATTCTTTGAGAATTACATGCCTGCATACAATGCATTTTGATTATACTACCTCAACAACTTCTCAGCTTAAAAAAAAAAAGTTGGAGTATGATCAATATACCAGAATCACATCCTTAAAGAAAACTGACTCTCACTCCCATAGCAGCCATCACCTCTCAATACCTCTTCAGCTATGGGTGGGGGCCTCTCTAGGGACTTATATAGTTAGGGTTACTCCATTAACCATGCTAAGATGTTGACTGGTTTGATCTTGTGCAGGTTTTCTACAGGAGACCATAGCAGTCGTGAGCATACGAGAGTGATGGTCCTGTCAAGTCCAGGGGATACTTCCTCTCCAACCTCTGACTCTCACAGCCTTTCCATTCCCTCTTGTTGTGATGTGCTCTGAGTCTTGAGTGGAGGGGCTGTGACACAGATGTGCCATTGATGGTGGAGCACACCACAGTCACTTTTGCTCTGCACTTGACCAATTGTGAGGCTCTGAATTAACTGCCAGCCACTGTACAAAGAAGCTTCACTGAAGAGCTCTGAGATCTGCACTCATCCATGACCCCTGTGCTCTTAATAGCAATCCTTCAATCTAGGGACAGGGGAGGATGTTATCCAGGACCTGGCTATTGCTCCTCACTCTCATGGGGGTGCAGGAAGAGGGGCCCAGGGCCCAGATCCCTTATAAATCATGCTGTTTCAGGACCGTCCCTTCCAGATCTGCTGCAGAAGGTGCAAGGGAAGAGAAAAGGGAAGGGTTCCATCCTCTCAGTCACTCAATGTCAGCTGCCCTGACATTGCTAAGGGACTCCTTTGAGAAATCCCTTCTCCTAGGCAGACAGTCAGTGTGTTTTAAAAGCTTCTAACATTCAGTTTGTGGCTGATTGCCCTTGGCCTTCTGGGTGAGAGCAAGTGACATTTCAAGAAAGATAATTACAGAGAGAGTCAGTGAGCGAATAAAGAGAGGCAGCATAGAAGACACCAGAGCCAATGACACTGCTCAGTTAATGTGTGTCTTCACTTGGAGGCTGAAGTGCTGCCCTGTCTGTCTCTGTCTGTAGGGAAGGGGTTTCTTATGTAATGAAGATACTTCTAGAAGCGTGCATTTAAGAACTGGGTTACATATAGCATGTCTCACTGGAAAGAATACAGTAGCAAACATGAATGACTGCCTTCCAGGAGTGTTGAAGATTGTTTTTGTTATTCCTTTTCTCAAAGCTAAATAAGTTACTCGGCCACTGTTTCATGAAGAGACAAAGCACTTGCAGTAATAGTACAGCAGGCAGCAGGAGATTCAGCTTTCTAGTGGTTTCTCTTGCCCCTACCCCAAAGTCCCATGGATCAGCTCAGAAGGGGCCACACACGAAGCGAAGTCTGCAGTGGAGGGACTCTGGGATCAGAAAACTGACCATTCAAAGGTGCTGTTAGTGAACCTGCTTCATCGTTGCTCTTCGAGATACACTGTTTATTATTACCCTGGTTGAAACAAATCTAGCCTCTGCCCTAGAAGAAGGCATCATCTCTGTCTTCTAAGGACGTTAGCCACCCTCATAACCTTAACTAGATAACAGAGCTGCCATGCCTCCTGCTCAGAAGACAGACAGAAATGGAGTAACTGTGGAGAAACCCTCCTGCTCAGAAGACAGACAGAAATGGAGTTAACTGTGGAAAGCTTCCTTTTGCCAATTGGTTACTCCTGTTTATTTGTTTGTTGTATTTGGTTTTTGTTGTTGTTTTGTTTTGCAAGAATGAATATGTTTTTAGTTTTATCCTTCAGGTAAATGAGAGGAGCCCCAAGCGATACTCCAAGGCTGGGTCTGCATCTAACTAAGGCAAGTATGGCCTCTTCTTGCTCCTGCCAGGAGCTCACTTAAGATGGAACCTATCCTTCTCTTCCAGCCAATGAAACAAGATGGGAGTCTTTGGGGAGAGGTTTCTTAGCTCATGAGATACACAGGGAAAATGTAGTCCTGTTTCTGCTCTTGATGGAGGTGGAAGTTTGTGAGTACTAAGATTGTTAGAACCATTTCACAAACATCAGGCATACTGAGGAGAGATAGAGTAACATGATTTCTCCCAGACCTTGGTGACATTACCCAACTCTTATATTATCCCCAGAGTTATATACCTCAGGATTTTTTCTTCTATTTTCAAAATTAGTAAATCTATTTAAAGTAACATTTTATAGATTAACAGTATTATGTGCATGTGGGTACAGGTGCCTGAAGAGTGTTAAGGTGACAAATCCTCCGTTGTTGGAGTTACAGGTGTTTGTGAGCTGATATATTTAATTTTTAAAAGTATCTTTGCATCCAGAACACAGCTGCAACCGCTGTGATCCAGAAAACCCACGTCGGTCAAATTCCAACGTTCTGTAACCATCTATAAGAGATTCTAAGAAATAAATGAAACAGGTGGTTTTCACCATAGTTTTAGTTACTGAATTATCACATTGGAAAAAAGAGAAGCACTGAGAGAAATGCCAAGTGGCATACTGGCAAGGGAATAGCATAAATGGCAGGAAGCACTTCAGCACATCTTACAACAGTGAGCAAAACAAGCCCTGGGTAGTAGCTCTTGCTGTAGCCGCCTCCCTCCATGGAAGTCTAATTCCAGCAGGTGGCGCTGTTGTGGACGCATTCTAACGCCACAAGCAAATGACTGCAAGCTAACAGTGCTGAGATAGGCAGATCTACTTCCCACAGGGCAGCCCCTTGGGATGAGTTCTGCTGGTATATGAGGCAACATTTAGACAACAGATGTGACGAATTAGTTGGGGACAGCAGAGAAAAGACTGGGAAAGGTGCACATAGCACGAAGAACTGTCCAGCTACCACTGTGATCTCTTTTGTCAGTTCTAAGATGAACTCCAAATAGTGCCCCTGTAACTGAACTTCACTTGATTCATACAAAGACACTGATCATTGGCGCATTAGGCAATTTAGCCTCATGAGAAATGCGAGAAAGCCACAGGAAAGGATGGGTGTGTGTATGTGTGAAAATC
>NW_021610730.1:0-1163 GCF_004785775.1 Grammomys surdaster | reverse complement strand
CACAGCAGCTACCCAAACCCCGCCCCTCCGGAATTCCACTTCCCTTCTGCCCCTGCCTGGTCCTCTGGGCTGGAACAGACACAGAGTTGGTCTGCTCCTGTCCTGTGGAGAAACTGAATCCTGAGTCATCCAGGAGCCACTGCACTCAGAGCAGGTGACACAGAGTCGGTCTGCTCCTGTCCTGTTGAGAAACTGAATCCCGAGTCATCCAGGAGCCACTGCACTCAGAGCAGCTGGAGCCACTGCACTCAGAGCAGCTGAAACTGAATCCTGAGTCATCGAGGACCCACTGCACTCAGAGCAGAAGGATTTCCAGATCCAAGAGGTGGCCTGAGTCCCAGGAGTTATTCCACCCAGGAGATTAGGAGCATAAGACCACAGAGACCTCTGGACTCTGAGGAGCTCTGCAATAAGCAAGATAACTGGAAATACAGACTCCAGTTTTACACAGTGAGGGCAGGTACCACTAGAGTTAACCAGATGGCGAAAGGCAAGCGCAAGAACATAAGCAACGGAAACCAAAGTTTCTTGGCATCATCAGTGCCCAATTCTCCCAATAT
This sequence comes from Grammomys surdaster, assembly GCF_004785775.1. Classification (NCBI taxonomy): domain Eukaryota; kingdom Metazoa; phylum Chordata; class Mammalia; order Rodentia; family Muridae; genus Grammomys; species Grammomys surdaster. The sequence continues at coordinate 603 of NW_021610730.1, read as the reverse complement.
AGCAAGCCCTGAACACCCCATCACACCTGAAAAGCAGGATTCAGAATTAAAATCACTTCTCATGATGATGATAGAGGATTATAAGAAGGAATTAAGTAACTCCCTTAAAGAAATACAGGAGAGTACAAGTAAACAGATAGAAGCCCTTAAAGAGGAATCACAGAAATCCCTTAAAGAAATGGAAGAAAACACAAAGAAGGAGTTAAACAAAAACATTCAGGACCTGAAACTAGAAATAGAAACAATAAAGAAAGTTCAAAGGGAGACAACCATGGAGATAGAAAACCTAAGAAAGAGATCAGGAGTCACAGACGCAAGCATCACCAACCGAATACAAGAGATAGAAGAGAGAATCTCAAATGCAGAAGATACGGTGGAAAATATTGACACAGTTGTCAAAGAAAATGCAAAACGCAAAAAACTCCTAACTCAAAACATCCAGGAAATCCAGGACACAATGAGAAGACCAAACCTAAGGATAATAGGTATAGATGAGAATGAAGATTCCCAACTTAAAGGGCCAGTAAATATCTTCAACAAAATTATTGAGGAAAACTTCCCTAACCTAAAGAACAAGATGCCCATAAACATACAAGAAGCCTA
>NW_021610729.1:0-1833 GCF_004785775.1 Grammomys surdaster | reverse complement strand
ATTGGTTATTCATGATCATTTATTTCTGATTTACTATTTTCCACGAACGCTGAATATTGATTTTTCCTGTTCATTTATTTCTGACTTACTATTTTCTATGACTGATTACTATTGATACTTCAACTTTATTTATTTCGGATTTCCGATTAACTATGACTGATGACTATTGATTATTCATGTTCATTTATTTCTGATTTAACATTTTCCACGAATGGTGAATATTGATTATTCATGTTAATTTATTTCTGCTTTACTATTATCCACTAATCTGAATAATGATTATTCATGTTCATTTATTTCAGACTTACTATTATCTATGAATGATGACTATTGATAATTCAGCTTTATTTTTTTCTGGTTTACAATTAACTATGACTCATGACTATTGACTATTCATATTCATTTATATCTGATTTACTATTATCCACGATAATGAATATTGATTATTCCTGTTCATTTATTTCTGACTTACTATTATCTATGACTGATGAGTATTGATATTTTAGCTTTATTTATTTCTGATTGCCTATTAACTATGACTGATGACTATTGATTATTCATATTCATTTATTTCTGAATTTCTATTATCCATGAATGGTGAATATTGATTATTCCTGTTCATTTATTTCTGACATACTCTTATCTAGGTCTGATGTCTATTTTTATTTCAGCATTATTTATTTCTGATTTCGTATTAACTAGGATATATGACTGTTGATTATTCATGTTCATTTATTTCTGAAATCAAAGAAAATTACCGAAAAGGAGAAAATTGTATTGAAATTTAAAAAAAAAATAGAAAATTGATAAGGAGACCATTTGATTTGTAAAGGAATGTGATTTGAAACAGTTTATCCTAATAAAATTGAACATTTACTTGGCAAAAAATTCATAAAATTGAAAACACTGTGGAAAAAACTAGTGAAAAATTCAGGAAAAATAGTGAAAATTTGAAGGAAAATTAAACAGCCAATGATAAACTATAATCAAACGGAAGAGAAATCAAAGAAAATTACGAAAAATTAAAAAATTGTAATGAAATTTCATAAAAAAATAGAAAATTGATAAGTTGAACATTTGACTTCTAAGGGAATGTGATTTAAAAGAGTTTTTCCTGATAAAATTGAACATTTACTTGGCAATAAACTCATTATACTGAAATCACTGTGGAAAAAACTGGTCAAAAATTCAGTATAGATAACGAAAACTTGAAGACAAATGACAAAGCTATTAATAAATTATCATGAAATGGAAGAGTAATCAAAGAAAATTAGGAAAAAAGAAAATTTTGCACTGAAAATTGATAAAATATAGAAAATTGATGAGGACAACAATTGATTTGTAAAGGAATGTGATTTAAAACAATTTTTCCTGATAAAATTGAATATTTACTTGGCAAAAAATTCATGTATTTGAAAACACTGTGGAAAAAACTGGTGAAAAATTCATGAAAAATACTGAAAATTTGAATAAAAATTACAAAGTCAAAAAACATTAAAATCAAACAAAAGAGAAATCAAAGAAAAATTATGAAAAAATAGAAATTTGTTTTGAAACTTTATGAAAAATACAAAATTGATAAAGAGAACATTTGATATGTAAAGGAATGTGATTTAAAACATTTTTTCTTGATAAAATTGAACATTTACATTGAGAAAAATTCATAAAACTGAAAAATGTGTTGAGAAAAGTAGTGAATAGTTCACGAAAAATAGTGAAAACTTGAAGAAAAATTAAAAGCTAATAATAAATTATATTCAAACAAAAGAGATATAAAAGTACATTATGAAAAAAGAGAACTTTGTATTGAAAATTCACAAAAAAATTAAAAAT
>NW_021610728.1:0-3232 GCF_004785775.1 Grammomys surdaster | reverse complement strand
GCCAGATAATTTGTAAGAATCTTCTATGTGGTACTGAAGGAATGAAGAGATACTGAAGAGCAGTTGAGGCCTGATACTGTGAGTGGCTAGGTAAGGCCATTGGGGAAATTGCTGCTTCAGTGTCTGTTGAAGTCCATGGACTGAAAGGGGTTATACAATGAAGTTGAGGAATGGTACCTTGAAGACTGCCTAGGAGAGGCTCATGGTGAAATTGCTGCCTGGTGGAAGCAGAAGAACTGGGTATATTTGAGAGTCCAGTAAAATGGGATGACCACAAGGAAGAGCAGCAACAGTGGAGTACTATTGGCAGGAGCTTATGGTCACACAGAAACTAGATCTGTAACATAAAACCCAAGCTCTTTTTGTAAGAGCCCAGAAGTTCCTCAGTGAGCCCTGTGGGATGCCTGTTGAGGAAAACAGCTATCAGGGATTGGAACCAGCACAAGACAAATGTAACAGTTTCTTTTATAAAGCACAAGTGTATTATACTTTACAAACCTGAAGAGTTGGACATCAATACATCAATGCAGGAATTGAAATTTTTGCAGTTGGATTTTTGACTTCATTTGAAGGAGTATCATCACTGTGAAGTTTTGAAATGTTTCTATATACCCTATGATGTTGTACATATGTGATCTGATGTTAAGCGTTTATTTGATGCTGTAATAAATTATGAATTTTAGAGAGTTCAGGAAGAGAAAAGGACATTTAGGATTCTGAGCTTTGTTGAGTCTGGACTAGACTATGGGTATTTTGGCATTGGATAGTTTCTAATGTCCTTTGGCTTGGTAAAGCACACATAATCCTTTTTTTTTTTCAGAGACAAATTAGTGCCAGGGAATGATTTTGATTGTTTCAGTATGCTTAGCCTACATGAATTTAGCACTAATCAGATATGTGCCCTTACTAGGATGGGGTTGCTTTGTCATAGGAAGTGTGTCACAATGGAGGATTTATGAAAATCTAAGGTCAGGCCAGCTTGGTTAAAACCATCCTCCTGGCAGCTTGTGGAAGAGAATAACCTGCCTTCCTTGGCAACTTTAGCACTATGTTATCTTGAATGGTGTCCGAATTTCTGCCATCGTGTTAATAGAAGGAATCTTTAAGTTGTAAGTCAGCCCAGATTGACTGTCATCCTCAATAAGAGGTGTCTTGCTCATGGGGTCTCTTCACTGTCTTGAATCCTTAAGTAACATAGAAAGGGGTACCAGAGACTGGGGTATCATTGTGATAGGTCTACCCATGTTTTTGTTTGTAAGAAATTCGATTCTGGCAGTTTAGATGCTTTAAATGGAGCTTTATATCCTGAAGTATTAGCAGCAGGGCAGAGAGTGGTGTTAAGACAGATTTTAAAAGAGAGGGCTTGGCACAGTAAATTTCAGACAAGAGTTTTATTAATATGAGGCTTAGAAAATATCTTTTGGTATTTTGGTGAAGATTAGGGCTTCCTTGTGCGTTTGTCTTAAGAGTTTTCTGGAGGGTAAATTAAAGACATATAAATTAATACCATAAATAAAGTGAGCCTCAATGAGCCCTAGATTAGACTTTGTTATGTTGTTCACTCTTATGTGAAGCATTTCAAGAAGTAGAGTAAAATGGGAAACTTGAAGCCCAAAATGGAGGGGATCAAAGATAGTGTTCACAATAGGGTATCAGGAAGTAGAATGGTGTTAAATCATGTATCCAAAGATACTAAATGGAAGTAACTGAGAATTGACCAGGGGGAAATATCCTCCCCAGCTATTCATTCTCTTTGTAGATTTTCAGAGAGAAAGGGATGGTTTATATTATATAGGCCTTTTAATGCTGCTGTTATTTTTATTTTCATTTGGACAAAAGAAGATATGATTCTGATTCAAATGGCCAAGAGATGGAATAGGATGGCTGCTGTCAGTTGTGAACATTACTACATATCTTGTGAACTAAAATCCATAAATTGGAGAAAAATCAGAGATCCACATCATGGGCTAGAAAAAAGAGGTTTTTGCTCCAAATCATGCCATTGCATTAGAGTAACTTTGGATAGATATCTTGAGAATACTTGTTCTGAAAATCTTTGAGTTTATGCATGATAGTATATATGTTTAATCCCAAGAGAGAGAGGCAAGCTAATATCTGAGCTCAAGGCTAAACTAGAACAAAGAAAGCAAAGAATAGTTTTAGTTATTTGGTAAAGGTAAACAAAAGGTTAGTTCCAAACACAGTGGTGTACAAATCAAGTGTGTGATAAAAGCACATTTTTGTGTTCAAGGTTAGTCAACAGATCATGTTCCATGACACCAATACTTAGGCAGTGAGCAACCCATTGAGGCTAGGTTGCTGGGATAAATACCATTGAACTAGGGGCCATGTTCCAGCACCAGCAACTGATAGAACTTGGAAGTTTTGGGCATGTAGCTATGGCTTTAGATTCCAGAATAGTAGAGTCTACATGGATAGCTGAATCAAGTTATTTTGAGCTAAGAATTTGTCAGTGACTTAGATAATTTCATCGTTGATGTATAATATATTGGAAGTATTTTATGAGAGCACCAAGAGCTGTTTTCCAGAGATAGCAATCCTGAAGTTGGCCAGATAATTTGTAAGAATCTTCCAGGAGGTACTGAAAGAATGAAGGGATCCTGAAGAGCAGTTGAGGCCTTGTCCTGTGAGTGGCTAGGAAAGGCCTTTGGGGAAATTACTGCTTCAGTGTCTGTTGAAGTCAAAGGAATGAAAGAGGTTATACAATGAAGCTGAGGATTGGTAATTTGAAGACTGCCTAGGAGTGGCTCATGGTGGATGTGCTGCCTGGTGGAAGCAGAAGAACTGGGTGTATTTGAGAGTCCAGTAAAATCGGATGACCACAAGGAAGTGCAGCAACAGTGGAGTACTATTGGCAGGAACTTATGGTCACACAGAAACTACAGCTGAAAGGTGAAACCCAAGCTCTTTTTGTAAGAGCCCAGATGATCCTCATTGAACCCTGTGGGATGCCTTTTGAGGAAAACAGCTATCAGGGATTGGAACCAGCAAAAGACAAAGGTGAGAGTTTGTTTTATACAGCACAAGTGGATTATAGTTTGCAAACCTGAAAAGAGTTGGACATCAATAAAGTCAATGCAGGATTTGAATTTTTTGCAGTTGGATTTTATTCTTCATTTGAAGGAGTATCATCACTGTGAAGTTTTGAAATGTTTATATATACCCTGGCCGCCCACTTCACAATATCTCCTGCAAGCCACCTAGCACCCTG
>NW_021610727.1:0-1884 GCF_004785775.1 Grammomys surdaster | reverse complement strand
AAAAAACCACATGATCATCTCACTAGATGCTGAGAAAGCATTTGACAAAATTCAACATCCCTTCATGATAAAAGTCTTGGAAAGATCAGGAATTCAAGGCCCCTACCTAAACATAGTAAAAGCAATTTACAGCAAACCAGTAGCCAACATCAAGCTAAATGGAGAGAAACTCGAAGCAATCCCACTAAGATCAGGGACTAGACAAGGCTGCCCACTCTCCCCCTACCTATTCAATATAGTACTGGAAGTCCTAGCCAGAGCAATTAGACAACAAAAAGAAGTCAAAGGGATACAAACAGGAAAGGAAGAAGTCAAAATATCACTATTTGCAGATGATATGATAGTATACTTAAGTGAAGCCCAAAATTCCACCAGAGAACTCCAAAACCTGATAAACAACTTCAGCAAAGTGGCAGGTTATAAAATCAACTCAAACAAATCAGTAGCCTTCTTCTACATGAAAGATAAACAGACTCAAAAAGAAATTAGGGAAATGACATCTTTCACAATAGTTGCAAATAATATAAAATACCTTGGTGTGAATCTAACCAAGCAAGTGAAAGACCTGTATGACAAGAACTTCAAGTCTCTGAAGAAAGAAATCGAAGAAGATCTCAGAAGATTGAAAGATCTCCCATGCTCATGGATTGGTAGGATTAATATAATAAAAATGGCCATCTTGCCAAAAGCAATCTACAGATTCAATGCAATCCCCATTAAAATCCCAACTCAATTCTTCACAGAGTTAGAAAAGGAAATTCTCAAATTTATATGGAATAACAAATAATCCAGGATAGCGAAAACTATTCTTAACAATAAAATAACTTCTGGAGAAATCACCATCCCTGACCTCAAGCCCGACTACAGAGCAATAGTGATAAAAACTACTTGGTATTGGTACAGAGACAGGCAGGAAGATCAATGGAATAGAACTGAAGACCCAGAAATGAACCCACACTCCTATGGTCACTTGATCTTTGACAAAGGAGCTAAAACTGTCCAGTGGAAAAAGGACAGCATTTTCAACAATGGTGCCGGCTCAACTGGAGGACAACATGTAGAAGAATGAAAATTGATCCATTCTTATCCCCTTGTACAAAGCTCAAGTCTAAGTGGATAAAGGACCTCCACATAAAACCAGATACACTGAAACTAATAGAAGAGAAGGTGGGGAAGAGCCTCGAATACTTGGGCACAGGGGAAAAGTTCCTGAACAGAACTCCAATGGCATTTGCTCTAAGATCAAGAATTGACAAATGGGACTTCATAAAATTGCAAAGTTTCTGTAAGGCAAAGGACACTGTCAATAGGACAAAACGACAACCAACAAATTGGGAAAAGATCTTTACCAATCCTTCATCTGATAGAGGGCTAATATCCAATATATACAAAGAACTCAAGAAATTAGACTCCAGACAACCAAATAACCCTATTAAAAAATGGAGTATAGAGCTTAACAAAGAATTTTCAATGGAGGAAACTCGAATGGCCGAGAAGCACCTAAAGAAATGTTCAGCATCCTTAGTCGTCAGGAAAATGCAAATCAAAACAACCCTGAGATTCCATCTCACACCAGTCAGAATGGCTAAGATTAAAAACTCAGGTGATAGTAGATGCTGGTGAGGGTGTGGAGAAAGAGGAACACTCCTCCATTGTTGGTGGGACTGCAAGATGGTGCAACCACTTTGGAAATCAGTCTGGCGGTTCCTCAGAAAATTGGACATAGCATTACCTGAGGATCCAGCTATACCACTCCTAGGCATATACCCAGAAGATGCTCGAACATATAACAAGGACATATGCTCAACTATGTTCATAGCAGCCTTATTTATAATAGCCAGGAGCTGGAAAGAACCCAGATGTCCTTCAACTGAGGAATGGATT
>NW_021610726.1:0-3635 GCF_004785775.1 Grammomys surdaster | reverse complement strand
TTCTTCTTCTTCTTCTTCTTCTTCTTCTTCTTCTTCTTCTTCTTCTTTCTGCTGTGTACAGGATTAATAAACAAACCATAAAACCAAGCAAGGGATAGAAAGCAACAACAACCAAGAAACCACAATGTGTCTCCAGGACCTAGTCCTTACACTCTCTCTTACAGGTTCCCAGAATTCCCAAAGTCACAAGAACAATGAAACTGTCTGCTGCTTAAAAATTAATGCTCCTGCTTGAATATGAGGCAAAACATAGTCAGTTGATATAGACTATCTGAAGCAACCCCACATTACACACCTGAGATTTACAAATAAGAACCAACTATATTCTTATATTTATGGATTCCTAAATACCAAAATTTGTCACTATACCTGTATTTCTATGAAATGTGAGAGTAACAGTCATGAACAACAAACTGCTGCTTCATTGTGTGCAATGCAAGGCTCTCCTCACCTTTGGGATGTCCCTTTCACACTCAGAAGGTGATGATAACTGTCTTCAGGAAGTGGATTAGTAGGAAAAAGAGCCCTGCCCCACAGATAAAGTCAATGCTCATGTCCATTGCTATGTCCACGGAGCTGGGGCTCATCCATAAGTCACTAATGCTATTCATCAGAAGGAGAAAATTATCTTCTGAATCCCAGTACAGCTCTCAGCCTACTCAGCTGTAGTATACAGCATGTGACTTGTCAGGAGGGCTCAGGTCACATCACACAACTGTGGGCTCCTCATCACAAAGGGTCCTGGCAGGAGAGAGGGTGCCACAGCCTCTCCCCAGCTCCGATCCCAGCCTCCCTTCCTGTGTCCTTTCCCTGCTCCCTCCTTTCAAATCCTGTTGCTGAATCAGACACAAATAGACCTCTGTTCATGTTCTGTTCCTACTTCCTGAGCCATAATATTCCTCTGTGTAAGCATGTATTTTGCTCAACCGACTTTTATAAGGGTTCACCCTCACCTCTGACCCACCACCCACCTGAAGTAGTGAAAATGAAATGGTATTAGGATATGGGGAAGTGGACCTGTCTGGTAAAAGTTCTTGTGGGAAAGTCCAATCTTCATTGTTCCCAGTCCAGTTTCCCAGCAAACACCAAACATGAATTAGGAACTGCAGTCCAGTCTACTCACAGACACACACATGGATCAGGAAGGGCAATTCAATCCAGGAAAAACTGAGGCTCACCAATGGAGTTCAAGTCCATAGATCATCAAGAAGTCCCTGGAATCTCACTAGAAGTTCTTTGGTGAGTCTTCTATGAAGACTTCACAAGCTAAGGTCAGCAATGAACTGTAAGATGAACCAACACATGCTAGTCCCCAGCAATGACTAGCCAGGAAGAGCAAGGCGAACCAAAGATGGAGTTCCCAATGTCTGTGAGAGTCATATTAATATTCCTTTTAAGCATCATGTATCCTTTCATGTCTTTACTACAGAAAAATATTCCTTCACCTGTGTCTGCTTCAGCCAAACATTCTTTCATGTGTCTCCTTTAGCAAAACATTTTTTTACCTGTCAGCTTCATGGAAACATCATTATAACCTATCTGAGTCTCCAAAGAAATCAGAAGTTTAAACTTTACCTTTGTGTCCAGAAACATATCTGCTTGAGGCTATCCAGTTCTTAGTTTTTGACAACATATGCTTCTCTGTGGAACTTGAGTTTTTTCTTTGGATTGTTTCTCTCAGATTGTCTTCTGTCTTCAGATCCTTGTCTGTCTGTAACATGATCATACCTCATCTCATGTCAGACAGAAAACTCAGATTTGTCTCCTATTTATTTATTCTTGACATCATTCAATAGAATCTGAAACAATGTGCTTTTTTGCCTTCATGTATAGAATGGTAAGGAAAATGAAATTCATTTTTTAACCCTAAGAATGCATGTGACTAAGTCTGAACTAAAACTTCTATAATAACTGGAATGCTTAATAGTGTTTTGCTTCTTTTCTTCATATGCTCACTTTTATAAATTAGAAAACTCTAATAGAATTTATTTAGATATTTAAAATACCTAATTGTCATTTTGTTGGGAGTAGTACCATAAACAACATGGATATGCAGATATCTTCTTGGCAGGAAATAGAGCACATCCTTTGAGCACATCCATGCTCAGAATGGTACACCTGGTCCTATGGTGGTTCTATTTTTAAGGACCTCTGTACTGATGTCTACCATGCTCCTGTAGTTTACAGGCCCAATAAGAGCTCCTGACATGTTCCTTCCCTCCCTGGTCTTTGGTAGAATTCTGATTTGTATTGATCTCAGTCACTGCTGTAAGGTAAAATGGAATGTCTGTGTTACCCAGGACCCTATGCAGCACTCACTGGGAAGTCTGTGATGACTGAGACACACAGGACCCTGCACAGCACAAGCCCTATGGACCATCCCAGGTAAGGAAAGCCCTGTCCTCTTTCATGTCCCCTTTTTATGTTCAGGCTCCACCCAGTGTACAGATGCTGAAAAGCACAGAAAACACAACACCTTTGTCTTTAGAGACTTGGCTTGTCACATGTAGCATTATCCTTAGTTCCACCTATTTTCTGGAAAATGACAAAATGTCACTGTTAAGGTTAGGTGCTCTTTTGTTTTGAATACACTTCACATGCTTTTTTATGATTCTGTGTATTTCAAACTCACTTCCTATTTGTGAGTGAACTGATTTTGACCATGAACATGAGTTTTTAAATGTGGTATTGAATTAGTGTGAATTATCATGTACACTCATTGAGGTTTTTGCAGTTTTTTCTATGGAAATATTGAGATAGTATTTGGTTTACTGTAGTTTTATTTGTATGTGTGTGTGTGCTCACATGTGAACGTCAGAGGACAAACCGTGGGGCTAGTTCTGTCATTCCACATTGTGGGCTTGAGAAATAAATCTTTGGTCATCTGCTCTGGTGGTAAGCAGGTCTACCCTATAAAGCAGCTCTTTTCTCTGTCTGGTTTTGTTTACAGGTAGCAGTGGCTTTGTGGAAGTGTTCTTCACTTCCATTGTACGGAATTCTTTTAGGAACATTGGTGTTCTTTAAACGTCTGGGAGGTTTCATCCAAGAATATTTCTTGTCTTGGGTATTTTGTTGATTTGGTTTTGCTTATTAATCTTTAATCTTTGTTGGCCACCACTGAACTATTCAGGCATTTTATATGTATTTGAAACTTTGCCTAATTCTCTCTGGTTCATGATGGATTAATGTATAGATTTCACATATATATTCCATAGATTCTTAGATCTTTCTAATGGTTCTTAGAGTCTGGCTCTATCTGATACAGCATTTCCTTCCTCTGTCTCCAGTTTTATTCTGTATATTCTCATTTGGTTAGTTTTGGGAATGCTTCCTCGGTTTCCTCTGTTCATTCCAAGAACCATGTTTTCTGTTTGTTATATTTTTTGATATGTTTAGGGTTTTGTTTTTATTCATTGTATGCTATGGTCTGTTTGACTAGGTTCAGCTCTCACCTTCAGTGTGTTGTGTTAGGATTTATTTGGGGCTTTATGTGCTGTTATTTTTCTATCACTCTGAAGCACATGGTGGGGCCATCTCACCTCTCTCTCACTTCTCCATGTAGGAACTGAGAGCAGCATATCTTCCTCCCAGACCTACTTATTCTGTGTGCAATATCTTGGTTTTCATCACAGTAT
>NW_021610725.1:0-1230 GCF_004785775.1 Grammomys surdaster | reverse complement strand
GTGTTTGTATATATGTGTGTTAGAGACAGGATCCCTTGTAGCCAAAGCTGGCCTTGAACTCTGCAGCTGAGGTTGACTTTGAACTTGGGATCCTTCTGCCTCCACATCCTGCATGTTGGGATTATAGGTATGCATCACTACACGTGTTCATGTGATGCTGGGATGAAACCCCAGGCTTCTCGGATGTTAGGCAAACACTTCACCAACTTAGCTGCAACAGAAACCCTAATTGCGTTTAACATCCAGGCAGATAGCCATTGTTTCTTGGAGTTTCTCTGATTAAAGGTTAAGAAGGTGACAAACAGTGAATGGAGGTGGGACAGATCCAGGCTCCAGGGGAGAGAAGGGGTTGCTAGACTCCCCCTTCATCTTCAGTGTCAGAAAGCGGTGGTGATCATGATGGGAGGGACTGAGACTCAGAACCCAGAGTCTTGAAGGAAGCTCTGGCTGGATGGGAGTTCAGCCTGGGTGACTTCTTAGAGGAGGCAGCCTTTGAGCTGAACCTTAGAGCAGGGCTGGGGAGGGGAGGTGCCTAGCCCGGCAGCACTGGAAGTGACAGAGAATCCAGAGGGAAGACACAGCGCTTGGGAAGCTGAGGATAAGCAGGGTGTGGTCAGGGCTCCGCGGGTGGAGAGAGGATGTGGCAATTTTTATCCGCTAACTGCTAAACAATGAAGAATTATTTTAAATAGTTTAAGCATGGTGATAATTCTTCAAACCTTAACTTACAGACTCAGCAGTCAATTAAGTTGTGTGTCTTAGTAGTATGATGTCATGACTGGATACATGCACTCTGTTGGATTACGGCACGTGCATGTGCACACATGAGTGGTGTCCATTGATTACTGCAGTCTTGTGTGCATGTGCACACGTGAGTGGTGGCCATTGATTACTGCAGTCTTGTGTGCATGTGCACACGTGAGTGGTGTCCATTGATTACTGCAGTCTTGTGTGCACACGTGAGTGGTGGCCATTGATTACTGCAGTCTTGTGTGCATGCACACGTGAGTGGTGGTCATTGATTACTGCAGTCTTGTGTGCATGCGCACGTGAGTGGTGTCCATTGATTACTGCAGTCTTGTGTGCACACGTGAGTGGTGTCCATTGATTACTGCAGTCTTGTGTGCACGAGCACACGTGAGTGGTGTCCATTGATTACTGCAGTCTTGTGTGCATGCAAACATGAGTGGTGTCCATTGATTACTGCAGTCTTGTGTGCACACGTGAGTG
>NW_021610724.1:0-4084 GCF_004785775.1 Grammomys surdaster | reverse complement strand
GAGGGTGTCCCACTGGGTTTCTATTTCCAGTACAATAGACTCCTCACTCTGAGTGGTCAGAGCTCAATCTCATAGTCTTGTACTATGACTAGGGGAGGCATTTTTGCCAGATGCAACCTTATTGCTTTTTATTAAAGAGGGAACTTATTTTATCTCTTACCCATTGATGGACTAGACAACTTCTGTCATTTAGATATCTCTCTTTGTCTTCTTCTCTGTGTGTATGCTTCTATTTCTCTGTATCTCTATTCTGACTCTTTATTCATCTCTGTCTCTGGGTCTCTCTCTGGTTCTCTGTTTCTGTTAATATGTGTCTATGTATGTCTCTGTCTGTCTCTGTCTCTCATTCACTCTGCGTGTGTGTGTTTGTGTGTGTTTTTATTTCTCTCTGTCTCTTTATCCTTCACTCTCTCTCTGTGTCTCTGTTTTGGCCTCTCTGTGTGTCCATATCTATGTGTGTCTCTGTCTCTGTATTTGTCTCTCTGTCTTTCTTTGTTCTCTCTTTGTCCAACATAAAGTGAGAAATTTCTTCCATCATATACTCCCAATACCACTACCACAGTGTCTACCCCAAGCACATGGAGTAAAGAAAAATGGGCTAGGACTTATAAAAAATGAGACTAAATAAGTCTTTCTTCTTTGTGGATATTAAATATTCTGTTATAGTCATAATAAGATAACTAATTTAGAAAACTGATACCTGCTATAGAACCCTTGCTAGGACTAAACCTGACAATGTGCTTTTTACTTACTTGTTACCAGTTTGAAAGAATAATTTGGAAAAGTTTGGAGACAAATATTAAAGAAGTCACAAAATTTTATAAAGAGAATGGACAATTCAGAAGCTCAAACTAGAATGACATAAAAAATTAGACCAGTAGGGGACAGTGAAATGGTTCATCAGATTAAGGTGCTTGCCACATAAGCCTAGTAACGCGAATTTGATTATTGAAATATACATTAAGAGAAAGGCAGAGCCTTCTTTGGATGACCACACTTTATCCACTATAGCCATGCTCCCATGCTCAGAGGTCTTGCTTCCTTCTAATCTGACTTCTCCTATTCCTTCTTGTTTTTTTTTTTTTTATGGGACACTTCAATCTGTTCCTTCATCTCTTGAGATTATGTAACTTGTGTTTTATTTTATGATCACTCAGATATCTGAGCTTCCATGTAGTCTCAGAGGATACTTTGAAAATAAGTCTCTTGAATACTGTTGGAATTCTGAAGACTTAGAGGGCTCCAAGAGGCAGACTGAATGCGCATTGCAATATGAGTTGCTAAGGAGTCTATATAGAATATTACTGCTGGAATATAAAATATTCCTATAGGCTTGAGTGTTGATCATTTGGTTCCTAACTTCTTTTTTTTATTGGATGTTTTATTTACATTTCATATGTTATCCCCTTACCTCATCCCCCCCCATCCAAGAACCCTTAGCTTCTAACTCTATTTTGAGAGGTCCTAGAAGGTGAAGAGAGGTCTGTTGGAGGATATAGGTTACTGGAGATCCTTATAAATGAGACTTGGTCTCTGGTCCCTTCCTTAATTTTTTCTATCTACTAAGATTGAATGCACCCCCAATTTTGAGGCTCTTGCCACCAAGATATTCAATGGAACTTTATGAAACCAAGCAGCCATGAGCTGAATTCCCAGAAGCTGACCCAAAATAAACAATCTCTTGAAGTTGTTTCTGCCAAGTATTTTATCATCAGATAGGCTATTAAAATACAAGCATTGCACATGTGAACACAGACTGTATATGTGAGCTGTGCATTTATCTGTGATAAGGGCATATGTTCAACTTGTCTTGATGAAACACTAGATCCCTGTGTCTTCCTTAAGGTGAAATTGTTCTGAGCACAGTTATGTATTTTCTCTCTTATTTCTCTTACTATAGTGCTTCTGTTGCAACACATTCGTTTAGAATGACATGTGACTTTGGCATGCAGATGAAACCATAATATCCCCCACTTCCCTTCATCCTTCATTTATGTCTTTACTAATATAAAACTTCATGAAACAGCTTACACATTACAACATGAAACTTGGACTACCTTAGTTTCATATTTCCTGTGCCATGGTCACTCAAATTTGACTCAAGAATGAACTTTGCATTCCCTCTCTAGTGAAAACTGTGGATCTTTGTGCTTCCATGTGTGTGTGTGTTTGTGTGAATTATGCAAAAGGAACTATTGTAACTGACACAACAGAAATCTACACACTCACTGAGATTACTGTGAATAGATATTAGTTAACAAATTTGGTAACCCAAAATAAATGGCCTTATTTCCTAGGCATATATGTACCTTACTATGACTAAATCATGGAAGAAACAGAAACACTCACCAGACTAAGAACAAAAAACAAAGCTAAATCAATACAAGATTCTGACCAAAGCTTAGGACCAATTGTTTCAATGTTTATTGATACCAAAACTTAAAAGAATATCAATTGTTTGCAAATTATTTCAAGGAAATCGAAAAACAAAATTGCTCTATGCCAATTCTATGAGATCAAGCACTATACTCACACAAAACCAAATAATGTGACAGAAAGCAAAGTAGACAAAAGAATGAAAGACATAAAGCCAAAGTCTTCAAACACACCTCAAATAATTACAGCAGTAATATAAATCCAGTAAAACATTCAACACCCTGCTCTCCGAATTTATAACACTCCAGGATGAATTGCAACAATACTAATATAGAACTTCATGAAACAGCTTACACATTACAACATGAAACCTGGAGTAACTTAGTTCCATATTTCCTGGGCCATGTTCACTCAAATTTGACTCAAGAATGAACTTTGCATTTTCTCTCTAGTGAAAACTGTGGGTGTTCAGGGTATTATATAATATGAAAATAAATAAATCAAATATGCAATATCAACAGAATAAAGGAAAATGGTTCATGTGATAATCTTAATAGGCTGACAAAAGATAGCAGATAAAATTCAGCAGTCATGCCCTTCCGCCCCTGCCGGGTCCTTTGGGCTGGTGCAGACACAGAATCGGTCTGCTCCTGTCCTGTGGAGATACTGAATTCCGAGTCATCCTAGAAGAGCCACTGCACTCAGAGCAGCCAGTAAGACTCCATCTCACTCCCTAAGCCCCAGAGATACATCTAGGAGCCAGGGACATTCAGAGCACAGCAGCTACCCAAACCCCGCCCCTCCGGAATTCCACTTCCCTTCCGCCCCTGCCTGGTCCTTTGGGCTGGAGCAGACACAGAGTCGGTCTGCTCCTGTCCTGTGGAGAAACTGAATCCTGAGTCATCGAGGAGCCACTGAACTCAGAGCAACTGAAACTAAATCCTGAGTCATCGAGGACCCACTGCACTCAGAGCAGAAAGATTTCCAGATCCAAGAGGTGGCCTGAGTCCCAGGAGTTCTTCCACCCAGGAGATTAGGAGCATAAGATCGCAGAGACATCTGGACTCCGAGGAGCTCTGCAATAAGCAAGATAACTGGAAATACAGACTCCAGTCTTACACAGTGAGGGCAGGTACCACTAGAGTTAGCCAGATGGAGAAAGGCAAGGGCAAGAACATAAGCAACAGAAACCAAAGTTTCTTGGCATCATCAGTACCCAGTTCTCCCAATATAGCAAGCCCTGAACACCCCATCACACCTGAAAAGCAGGATTCAGAATTAAAATCACTTCTCATGATGATGGTAGAGGATTATAAGAAGGAATTAAGTAACTCCCTTAAAGAAATACAGGAGAGTACAAGTAAACAGATAGAAGCCCTTAAAGAGGAATCACAGAAATCCCTTAAAGAAATGCAAGAAAACACAAAGAAGGAATTAAACAAAAACATTCAGGATCTGAAAATGGAAATAGAAACAATAAAGAAAGTTCAAAGGGAGACAACCATGGAGATAGAAAACCTAAGAAAGAGATCAGGAGTCATAGATACAAGCATCACCAACCGAATACAAGAGATAGAAGAGAGAATTTCAAATGCAGAAGATATGGTGGAAAATATTGACACAGTTGTCAAAGAAAATGCAAAATGCAAAAAACTCCTAACTCAAAACATCCAGGAAATCCAGGACACAATGAGAAGACCAAACCTAA
>NW_021610723.1:0-2586 GCF_004785775.1 Grammomys surdaster | reverse complement strand
AAGGAAGGAAGGAAGGAAGGAAGGAAGGAAGGAAGGAAGGAAGGAAGAACATGAGGCTTCAGTGATAGCTTAGCTGGTAAAGCCTTACTATGTTAGCAGGAGAACTTGAACTCAACCCTTAACACTTACAAAAACATCTGCACACAGTGGCACATGCTGGGACTCTTACTTCTGGGGAGGTGGATTCACAGCTTCTGGAACTTTCAGGCCAGACAGCCTTGCCTAGTCAGTAAGCCCCAAGATCTTCAAGAGAGTGTTTCAAAAACAGTGGGTGGTTCTTGAGGAATGAAACCCAAAGCTGGTCTCTGTTTTACAATTTTAAAAGTTATTTTTGTTTCCTATGTACTTATGTGCACATTTGGGCATGTGCCAACACATGTCCACATGAGAATGCCAACACACCACCGTATGCATGTGGAAACCAGAGGACAACTTGAAGAAACCAGTTCTTTCTTCCCACCATGTAGGCCATGGGCACGAATTGTCATGTTATCTGGCTTGGTAGCAGGCACCTATATCTGCTGAGCTGTCTTGCTGGATCTAACTGCTCTTTTTTTTCTTTTTCCTTTACTATGAATTTACTTTTACTAACTATGAATTGTTTTTATAACTATAGAAGTATGCATTTATAACAATTGTGTGCTCTTCATTTATAAAAGTAAATTGCAAGAGACAACCCCTGGGTACAGGTTGAGGGTTGCTTTTCAACATATTTATGTAGCAGAGAGAGATTTAATAAACAGCAAATATGTACAAAGCTGTTGTACCAGGGTTTAGCTGGGCACAGGTGCATTACAGCAGTTTAGACAGAAGAGCCTGCGTAGCATGAGGGATTGTGCTGGCATGTAGACTTAGAGAGAAACCATGGTTATGGTAGAGTTACCAAACAAAACAAAAGAAGGGGTGGTTGCTTGTTCCTACAAATAAATCAAAGATAAAGCATAATTTCAATAGTAGGTACAAGTTGGGCAGTTTTAAATTTTATTCACAGTAATTTGCTTTTATTCATATAGTAATTTGCTTCAAATATTATTCTTCAGTAAGCACTGTGCGGTGCATTTCAATATGATAGATGTGGGTGCTCTTAGTGAGCTTCTTAATTGCCCTAATTTGGGAGAACTATTTTAAGAATTAGTGACTTAGCAGAACAAGCCTTGACTTCAGAATAAGTAACAAAATGAGTGTCATCTAGCATAAAAGTGGGCAGGAGTGGTGGTTCGTGGGGTTGTCAGGAACCATATGGGACAAGCTAATAATTAGTAGGTGATCATCCTGAAATGCTTGCCTCTGATTATTTATAATCTGTGACAGAGTGAGCTCTCATCCCGCAAGGCTGCGAGAGACTTATTTTAGGAAAAATTCCTGCTATTAATATGCTCTTCTTATTATTATTGTTATTAAACATATGTAACAATCACTAAGCAATAGTACACCCTTTTGGAGCAGATCTCTGCAGACCCACGAAGATGTACTGTCTTGTAGTGATGCTATATAGACAGATAGATGACTTCTTAAGTCTTAATAATGATCCTGTAAGAATTCCTAAAATTATATCAATGATTATTAAGCTCTTTTATAGTGGGACTTCTATTAAGTCCCTTTCTGATAGTCAAAACTGCAGTGAGAACTCTGTCAGTCTCCCAAGTGTCATCAGTTAATTGACCTTAGATATTAACCAGACTGTCTCCAGCTCAGAGCACATTGCAATGAGGTTGTAAAACAATTAACCAAAGGTCACTAAAAGGGAACTCACGATTTATTATAGGTGCTAGGATAGAAGAGAAAATATTGCCTGGGTTTATCTATACAAAACTTCACTAATTACTTAATTATATTTTTAAACCTTCAGTGGACCTGTAGAGCTAGACAGATAATGAATGTTTAGCCGGATAATTACTCCTAATGGATATGCATGTAAACATTATCTGCTGTAAACTTGTATTTCAATTTATGATTTGAATTTTGGTGTAAACTTGTGATGAACTTTGTAACATGTGACCATGTACTCTCTAAGATGTATAAGTTCTGAAGACAAAGACAAAGAAGCAGTAGTTGTAGTAGTCGTAGCAGTAGTCATGGTAGTAGTAGAATAGAGTAGTTGTAAGTGTAGAAGTTCATTAGGAGCCGTCCTTTCTCCCCTTTCTTTCTTCCCTGCTTAGAATTTCTCCACTTAGAATTTTTCCTTTGTTAGAATTTTTTCCCTTTCCCCACTTAGGACCTTCCCATTCATTCTCTTAGATAGGTTTCATAGGAAACTTTTAACAACTTAGTAATAAATGCTATAAGTGACATCTCTAAGTGTCTTTTCTTCCTGCCACCTCAGACTAGCAGATGTAAGTCAGAGCCCAGCTGTTCCAGCTGAGATAGAACAAAGGCTGCATTGCCTAATCTCTGCTCTTAGGCTACAGATGTTAATCACCTAAGCCTGCAGTCTTTTACCCTCAGAAGTTTTTAGGACTTTATAGAATTTACCTCAGCATTTCAGTACAGGTTAGGGAGCCAGAAAACCCTGAGACCCTCAAACTTTAAAGCCATCACCAGAGTCCTACTCTGTGCCCCTGCCACTACCCTCTCCAGGCCGGGAGG
>NW_021610722.1:0-4846 GCF_004785775.1 Grammomys surdaster | reverse complement strand
GGTAAGATTCTGCACAGAGCCTTACCAACCTATGAAAAAAGTGCATTGTTGTGGATAATGCACATTCCATGATGGGTTAGGAAGACATCTTTGGGACAAGGACAAGGAAATGGGCTGCTTGGCAGGAGTACGACATTGGCCAAGGACAAGGAATTAGGCTTCAGACAGGAATCAGACATTAGACTAGAAAAAAGAAGTAACTTTAGGTAGGAATCTTAAACTTTAGCTAGAGCAAAAAAGTAATTTCAGACAAGAATCTAAATATTAGGCTAGAACAAAGAAGTAATTTCAGGCAAGAATCTAAATTTTGAGATAGAACAAGGTAGTAGGCTTCAGACATGAAAATGACTTTGGGCTAGGACAGGGAAGTAGGCTCTGATACTTTGGTCATCTTGATAGACCCTTGGAAACTGTGATGACAGGAGTATTCCTGTAATTGGGTTTAATGCCTTGCTTGTTCTTTGGCTGTTTGTGTTTATTGTCTTGCTTCTTCCTTGACTGTGTGCATCTATATTATTGCTAGACACTCAACCTAATACTGACCTTAAAACATGAATGTAATTAAAATGGTATAAAAGTTAAAGGTAGAAGGGAGACTTGGATAGGGGGCTCCAGGGGAAATGAGGAAAGGGGATGACATCTGTATTGTAAATAAATAAAATATCCAATAAAAATTAAAATAAAATAAATGTTCTTATGATTGAATGGTAGACTGCAACTAATGGAACACTGGCAGTTTAGCTGTAATTTTTATTTTTGCAATATTAATGTATAACCATAATTTTAGAAAACAAAATCAATTTTTAACAATGAAAATAATCCACTCTCTCTAACACAACAGTAAGTGCATTACCTTCATGTTACAACGTTTGGCTACCAGTTCATATATATTAATGCATGACAGTGCAGCTCTTAACACCTCATTATTTTAAATCCTATCTATTATGAGCCTAGTTTCTGGGCTATAAAATATTATCCCAAGTTAGAAATATGTTTAGAGACCTGTTTTGCTGTGCTGGCTCGTTCCACATGTTGTTGTTTAGAATGACTCCTTGGTTTTGTTTGTTTGTTTGTTTGTTTTCTCTTTCTTTCTTTCTTGTTTGTTTGTTTCTTTGTTTGTTGTGTTTCGAGACACAGTTTCTCTGTGTATCCATGGCTGCCCTGGAACTCAGTCTGTAAACCAGGGTGGCCTGAAACACAGAAATCCACCTGCCTCTGCCTCCCAAGTACTGGGATTAATGGAATGTGCCACCATTGCCTGGTGAGTTACTAGTTTTAAGCCAAATTTCTGTTATCAGTGTTAAAAATTTTTAATCATACCCAATGACTTACAATCCAATCATCAATGACCAAGACATACAGAACATTTTTATACTTTGAAACCAATCAGAAAATAAAAATAAAGTAGGTACATATCATATATATATAAACCAGACAAAATTTTCTCATTTTTTTAAAGCTGTTATTTAAAGAGAAAACTATCTTAACACTTGCTGAACCCAATAAACACGGTCACAGATATTTTTCTAGGAAAGAACAGCCACCAGCTCCCTTTCCATAGAAACCCAAAATGCTGCTGTCCCCTTTAAGAGCAGTTTATACAGACAATCAGCTCCTGGCAGGGCTTCGCCAGCTGCCCTTGACTTCTAGCTCCCATGCAGGGTACTTATCAGTTTCTGCTGTGCACATGGAGACTGTCTTTTAAACAAGTTACATGAAATCAAAGGGTGGATAGCAAGCAGATAAGTTTTTAACCATTTTTTCTTGTGAACATGAAACACAGAACTACAAGTGTTCAAACAATGAAAGTACATCACAGACTTAACATAAAGAGTTTGTTTGATACACATGGAAAGATTGGAACATCAAAAAAAGACAATAGACAGAGACAAACCAGAACTAAGGTTTTCTCCAGTAGGAGACAGAGAGAAAGCAGGATGTCTCCCAAGTTCCTCCTGTTCGTAGGGGAGCTCTGAAATAGCTTATATCTATTTTCTATCTCTTTTGCTAATGTGTATTGGACAGAGAACAACTGTTTTTCTGAAACTCTTTCTCTCTCCCATATTCAAGGTCTAACTCTTCAGCTTCTTCTTTATGAGGTGCAGTGGTAGCTACTGAAAGTTCCTCCTGATCACCCTGCTTTTTTAACTTCCCCAATTCCTCCTCAACTTGTCTATCAATACTTTCATTTGTATATTTACAATTCCTACTTCAGGAAACCATGGACAACATAAATCTAATTGAGGTATAAACCTTGTTCCTTTCTTCTGAAGCAAATCTTTTTGGCTGTGGACAAATCCTGCTCCTCTCACTTGAAGTATCTCTTAGATTGTGGACAAATGCCTAGTTTTAATTCCACTGTCCCAAATTTGCTGTGACCCGTAGGTAAAGTCAGCATCTGATCAACACCTCTTCATCTTAGCTGTATCCCCTTAATGCACCTCCTATAACACAGCATCCAAAAAATACACTTTATAGCTTCCTCTAGCATTAATGTTGTTTGTTGCTTACAAGGAAGGATATTCTTACTTCTTCCATTTTCTGTGGAGCTCAACCTAAGACAGCATTTCTCAGTGGGTCCCCCCTTCACATTATCAGGTCCCTATTTTGAGTACCACTTGTAGCTGCCCAATGGACATGACGAACTGGGTTCACCTGATAGGGAGGCTGGAAATGTAAGGGATGGAGGTGGCGGCAAGAAAAGAATGAAGTCAAGATAAGTCTTTGATGAAGGCACAAATTTAAAATTCAGCACTCTGTTTATATTGGGGAAGCCCACCAAACCCATTCTTTGTTTCAGCTGGATAATATTTGTAAAGCAGGCTCAGCTGGCAATATATTCTTCTATGTTCTTGTAGGAAGTTGCAAGTGTTCACAAAGCTGCTCGCTTCACTCAGGTGTTAAGGTCCTGAAGGAAGCTGTAAGTATAAACAAAGCAGATGACTTCACCTAGGTGTCAAGGTCTTGTGTGGCAAGCAAGGTCTATTCAGTCTGCTCAAGGCTGGGAAAGGCACACTAGCATCAAGGTTTATGGACCTCAACATAACATATCTCAGAACACATCAAAACATGATCTCAGGCACCAGTATTGACCATAAACTCCAGAATATAACCTGGTGGCCATAGGGCTCCTTGACTGTGGGATCATGAAAGGTTAGCTTGCTTTCTGGTGGAGCAATGGCTAGAGATGGCTAGACACCCTGCAAGGGATGGCATACATTTCATCACACTTCTAGACTCCAGCCTCCTGACACAAGGCCAAAGACTTCCATTGATCCATGCCTTTCAGTCATGTAATAAATGTCCCTACAGCCTCTCCTAAAGAGAGGTTTATGTCACCTAGGATAGGTAGAGGGCATGAATACAGGCCTCAAGCCTTGAGAGATCTCCATATTAATGAGATACCTAAAGACAAGAGAGCATAGCCAATTAAGCATTCCTTCCCAGACACTCCTCCCTCCCTATTTAACTCAGGTGTGCCCTGAGGTGTGCGTGGGGTTACAGCTAATCTACTTTCTGCCATGACAATAAACCTTTTAAAACATGGAATGCCTCATGTCTTTGGGACGTCCCCCTCCTTGGGGAACCATGGAGAAGGGCTTTTGACTACTGAGCTGCTGTTTAATCTCCCACCAGAAGACTTGTCTGTGTTGTCGCCACTGGGAAGGCCACCAACTCAAGCAAGCTAGCCCACCCAGCCAAGCGAGTCCTGGCAACCAAGTATCACCCACCTCACGGTGAGCCACCAGAGTTCTCCCTCTCACTGCTCTTGGCTGAGGGTTGGTCAAACCTGTATGCTCTCAAGTCTCAGTTCTTCTGCCATTCTCAGCAGTGCCTAGGAGCCCAGAGACAGAGACAACAGGCCTCCTGGTCAGCTGCTTCAGCCCAGACAAATCCATTGAGGAACTCTGCCCCTATGGACTTCAGGCTGAGATATTCCCAGGCAAAGCCCGGCTGCTTCTCAGCCCAGCACCCACCTGGCACTGCATAGAGGGTATTCAGTCAAATACTTGTGCTTCTGTATCTCTGAGCCATGGCAGACATGTGGGAACCATAACTCAGCCAAACAGGACTTATGCCCATGCATGAGCTACAGACCCGCACTTGATATTAATTCCTCCAGAAGCAACAATGACTATGTGTATCAACCTGGTTTTTGTTGGCAGTATGAATAATGGAAAGTAACATAATTTCTTAAGGCAATTTGGATTGTGTGATATTAGTATGGCTTCCAGTGACAGGAAGGAACACTGACAAGAAGGCTGCCTATGGCAGCTTGAATCTTGAGTTATACCATCGTATATATTGTCAAGTATGTCAGTGACATCAGCAAATACTGAGAGTGAAAGTGGTTATGGTCATAAATCTCTTCTTGAGTCATAGGATCGATCACTAACATAAATACCACTTTTGCTGGTAGTATACATGATATTATACGTGATGTTGTCTATAGCAATGGATGTAAGCATGCATCAGGGATCTCGCCATAGTTTCTGAGGCAGGTGGAATAACAATAGCAATGAAAGACTTCATCTTATTGCTGGTGACAACAAATAGCACTGGCATAAACTTGCTTTCACTGGTAGGTGGAATGACTAATACAATCATCCTGGTCTTTTGTGGGACTAGAAATAATTAACATCATGCAGCCTGTGGCAGCATGGATTGGGAATATATCATAATGTTTCTTACCATCGAGTTATCATTGTCATCATAGTTTCACTGAAAAGTCAAAATTGGACAGAAACCTCTTCTCTAGTTGCAGGATGGATCCTCAACATCAAAATAGTTACAGTTGGCAGGTATCTGTAAGGTTAGATCATTTGTACCAGTAGCCATTATGGTG
>NW_021610721.1:0-4889 GCF_004785775.1 Grammomys surdaster | reverse complement strand
TAATCAATATTCATTATTCGTTGATAATAGTTAGTCAGAAATAAATGAACATGAATAATCAATATTCACCATTCGTGGATAATGGTAAATCTGAAAAAATAAACATTAATAATCAAGAGTCATCAGTCATAGTTCATGGAAAGTCAGAAATAAATAAATTCAGTTATTAGTAGACATCAGTCATAGATAAGACTAAGACAGTTATAAATGCACAGGAATAATCAATATTCACGATTCGTGGATAATAGTAAATGAGAAATAAATGAACATGAATAACCAAAAGTCATCAGTCATAGTTAATAGGAAATCAGGAATAGATAAATCTGATACATTAATAGGCATCATTCATAGAAGGAAGTAAGTCAGAAATAAATGAAGATGAATAAACAATATTCACCATTCGTGGATAATAGTAAATCAGATATATATGAACATGAATACTCAATAGTCATCAGTAGTTTTTAATAGTAAATCAGAAAAAAATTAAGCTGAAATATCAATAGATATTATTCATAGATAATAGTAAGTCAGAAATAAAAGAAAAGGAATAATCAATATTCACCATTCGTGGATAACAGTTAACCACAAATAAATGAATATGAATAATCAATAGTCATCAGTCATAGTTCATAGTAAATCAGAAATATATGAAGCTGAAATATCAATAGTCATCAGTCAAAGATAATAGTAAGTCAGAAATAAATGAACAGGAATAATCAATATTCACGATTCGTGGTTAATAGTAAATCAGAAATAAATGATCGTGAATAACCAATAGTCGTCAATCATAGCTAATAGGAAATCAGAAATAAATAAAGGTGAAATATCAAGAGTCGTCAGTCATAGATAATAGTAAGTCAGAAATAAATGAACAGGAATAATCAATATTCAACAATCGTTGATAATAGTAAATCAGAAAAAAATAAACATCAATATTCACCAATCGTGGATAATGGTAAAACTGAAAAAAATGAACATGGATAATAAATAGTCATCAGTCATAGTTCATGGGAAGTCATAAATAAATAAACCTGAACTATCATGAGTTATCAGTCATAGATAATAGTAAGTCGGCTATAAATGCACAGGAATAATCAATATTCATGATTCGTGGATGATAGTAAATCAGAATAAATGAACATGAATAACCAAAAGTCATCAGTCATAGTTAATAGGAAATCAGAAATACATAAAGATGATATATCAATAGACATTATTCATAGATAATAGTAAGTCAGAAATAAAAAAACAGGAATAATCAATATTCAACAATCGTTGATAATAGTAAATCAGAAAAAAATGAACATCAATATTGTATATTCACGATTAATGGATATTGGTAAATCTGAAAAAAAGAACATGAAAAATCAATAGTCATCAGTCATAGAACTTGGGAAATCAGAAATAAATGAAGGTGAAATATCAATATTTATCAGTCATAGATAATAGTAAGTCAGAAATAAATGACCATGAATAATCAATATTAACTACTTGCGGATAATAGTACATCAGAAAAAATTGAACATGAATAATCGATAGTCATCAGTCATAGTTCATAGTAAATCAGAAATATATAAAGCTGAAATATCAATAGTCATCAGTCATAGATAATAGTAAGTCCGAAATAAATGAACATGAATGATCAATATTCACCATTCGTGGATAATAGTAAATCAGAAATAAGTGAACATGAATAATCAATAGTCATCAGTCATTATTCATGGGTAGTCAGATATAAATAAACCTGAAGTATCAAGAGTTATCATCATAGATAATAGTAAGTCAGTTATAAATCCACAGGAATATTCAATATTCATGATTCGTGGATAATAGTAAATCAGAAATAAATGAACATGAATAACCAAAAGTCACCGGTCATAGTTAATAGGAAATCAGAAATACATAAAGCTGATATACCAATAGTCATTATTCATTGATAATAGTAAGTCAGAAATAAAAGAACACGAATAATCAATATTCACCATTTGTGGATAATGATAAATCTGAAAAAAATGAATATGAATAATCAATAGGCATAAGTCATAGTTAATAGGAATTCAGAAATAAATAAAGCTGAAATATCAATAGTCATCAGGCATAGATAATAGTAAGAGAGAAATAAATTAATAGGAATAATCAATATTCACCATTCGTGGATAATAGGAAATCAGAAATAAATGAACTTGAATAATCAATACTCATCAGTTATAGTTCATGGGAAATCAGAAATAAATAAAGTTGAAGTATCAAAAGTCATCAATCATAAATAAGAGTCAGTCACAAATAAATGAACAGAATAAACAGTATTCACGATTCGTGGATAAGAGTAAATCAGAAATAAATGAACACGAATAATCAATACTCATCAGTCATAGTTCATAGTAAATCAGAAATATATAGAGCTGAAATATCATTAGTCATCAGTCATAGAAAATAGTAAGTCAGAAATAAATGAACATGCATAATCAATATTCACTATTCGTGTTTAATAGTAAATCAGAAATAAGTGAACTTGTATAATCAATAGTCATCAGTCATACTTCATGGGAAATCAGAAATTAATAAAGCTGAAATATCAAAAGTCATGAGCCATAAATAATAGTAAGTCAGAAATAAATGAACAGGAATAATCAATGTTCACGATTCTTGGATAATAGTAAAGCAGAAATAAATGAACATAAATAACCAAAAGTCATCAGTCATAGTTCATGGGATGTCAGAAATAAATAAAGCTGAAATATCAATAGTGATCAGTCATAAATAATAGTAAGTCAGAAATATAAGAACAAGAATAATCAATATTCACCATTCATGGATAATGGTAAATCAAAAAAAGTGAACATAAATAATCAATAGTCATCAGTCATAGTTAATTGGAAATTAGAAACAAACAGAGATGAAGTATCACTAGTCATCAGTCATAGATAATAGTTAGTCCGAAATAAATTAACATGACTAATCAATATTCAGCTTTCATGGATAATGTTAAATCAGAAATAAATGAACATGAATAATCAATGTTCATAAGTCATAGTTCAAGGGAAGTCATAAATAAATAAAGATGAAGAATCACTAGTCATCAGTCATAGATATAAGTAAGTCAGAAAAAAATGAACATGAACAATCAATATTCACCATTTGTGGATAATAGCAAATCAGAAATAAATGAACTTGAATAATCAACAGTCATCAGAAATAATTCATGGGAAATCAGAAATAAATAAACCTGAAATATCAATAGTCATCAGACATAGATAATAGTAAGTCAGAAATAAATAAACAGAATAATCAATTTCACGACTCATGGATAACAGTAAAGCAGAAATAAATAAAAATAATGAAAAGTCATCAGTCATAGTTAATAGGAAATCAGAAATAAATAAAGCAGAAACATCAATAGTCATCAGTCATAGAATATTGTAAGTCAAAATAAATGTACATCAGTCATAGATAATTGTAAGTCTGAAATAAATAAATGTGAATGATCAGTATTGACCAATCTTGGATAACAGTAAATCAGAAATAAATGATCATGAATAATCAATAGTCATCAGTCATAGTACATGGGAAGTCAGAAATGAATAGAGCTGAATTATCAATATTCAACAGTCATAGACAACAGTAATTCAGAAATAAATGAACAGGAATAATCAATATTCAGCATTCATGGATAATGTTAAATCAGAAATAAATGAACGTGAATAATCAATAGCCATTAGTCATAGTAAACAGTAAATCAGAAATATATAAAGCTGGACTATCAATAGTCATCAGTCATAGATAACAGTAAGTCCGAAATAAATGAACATGAATAATCAGTATCCACTTTCGTGGATAATAGTAAATCAGAAATAAATGAACTTGAATAATCAATAGTTATCAGTCATAGTACATGGGAAATCAGAAATAAATAAATCTGAAGCATCAATAGTCATCAGTCATAGATAATAGTAAGTCAGAAATAAATGAACAAGAATAATCAATATTCACGATTTGGGGATGATAGTAAATCAGAAATAAATGAACATGAATAACCAAAAGTCGTCAGTCATAGTTAATAGGAAATCAGAAATAAATAAAGCAGAAATATGAATAGTCATCAGACATAGATAATAGTAAGTCCGAAATAAATGAACATGAATAACCAGTATTCACTTTCGTGCATAATATTAAATCAGAAATAAATGAACTTGAATAATCAATCGTCATCAGTCATAGTTCATAGGAAATCAGAAAAAAATAAATCTGATGTATCAATAGTCATCAGTCATAGATAATAGTAAGTCAGAAATAAATGAACAGGAATAAACAATACTCACCAATTGTTGATAAGAGCAAATCAGAAATACATGAACATAAATAATCGATATTCACCATTCTTGGATAATGGTAAATCTGAAAAAAATGACCGTCAATAATCAATAGTCATTAGTCAACATGGAAAATCAATAATAAATAAAGCTTAAGTAATAATAGTCATCAGTCAAAGATAATAGTAGGTCAGAAATAAATGAACAGGAATAATCAATATTCAAGATCGTGCATAATATTAAATCAGACATAAATGAACATGAATTATCAATAGTCATCAGGCATATTTAATAGTAAACCAGAAATAAATAATGCTGAAATATCAATAGTCATCAGTCATAGATAACAGTAAATCTGAAATAAATGAACAGGAATAATCAATATTCACTATCATGGATAATAATAAATCTGATATAAATGAACATTAATAATCAATAGTCATCAGTCATAGTTAATTGTAAACCAGAAAAAAATAATGATGAAATCTCAATAATTATCTATCATAGATAATAGTAAGTCAGAAATAAATGAACATGAATAATCAATATTCAGCATTCGTGGATAATAGTAAATCAGAA
>NW_021610720.1:0-1046 GCF_004785775.1 Grammomys surdaster | reverse complement strand
TATTTTCCTGTTTTTCAAAAGATAGAAGATTAACTGGGTAGATTCTTGCCCTGAGATCTCAGTCCCTAAATTCCATTTAATATCTTTAATCACACTATCTCCTGGAACACAGGGGTTAGCTCCATTCTGTTTCCTGGCATCCCTTTAATACTTGAATCATACATTTTGTAATTTCCGTGTTTCGTTTTGTCTATTTCATCAAAGTATTATTCCTAAAACAGAACTACAGGACAGAGTTTCTACTGAGCTGTTTTGTGATTTCCATGCCAATGCAATTTATCTAAATCTCTGCACCTTATGCCACATGAAGACACTTTGAACCAGAGCAAATGTCAGCCACATCCATAACTAAAATATCACAAGAATGATGTCTAGGTACCATGCTAAATTAAGGCCAATTAAGCACAGCTCAAAGCATTCCAGGGCTTTCCTAAAGCAAAGTCCCCAAATCCAAATTGCTTGAAACAAAAGCATAGTCAGACCTACAACAACAATACCCCAGTCTCTGTTATCAATGTCTGTTTCAGGGTTTCATTGCTGTGAAGACACACCGTGACCATGTCAGCCCTCATAAAGGAAGCATTTTATTGGAGCTGGCTTACATTTTCAGAGGTTTAGTCCTTTATCACCATCGTGGGAATCATGACAGTGTGCAGGCAGTCATGCTGCTGGAGCCCATAATTCTACATCTTGATCTGAAGGCAGGAGAAGGAGACTGTTGCCACAGTGGGCATAGCTTGATCATATATGACCTCAAAGTCTAACTTCACAGTGACATCCTTCCTATAATAAGGCCAAACCTACTCTAAGCAAGGCCACCAATCTCAGAAGTACAACTCCAACTCCCTATAAACAAACATTGAAACACCCGATTCTATGGAGACCATACCTATTCAAACCACAAAAAGTATATATTATTTGTCATTCCATGCTAATTCATGTCACAGTTATACATCTGGCATTTCATCTTGAACCAGGGAGGAGGTGAAGAGTCCTTCTCTGTGCTCAGAATCCTGTTGTGGCCTGTTCTTTTGTTGGTCTGCTGA
>NW_021610719.1:0-2179 GCF_004785775.1 Grammomys surdaster | reverse complement strand
CATGTAACATGATTTAGGTGTTTTCAGCTCTGTTGTACTTGCCTTTATCTCTGGAAGTTAGAATACACTGCAATTCGCGTATTTTTACATTAGCTTTCTACAATGTAATCTATAGTGCTTTTGTGCTGGTATCAAGCAACGTACTTGAACATTCAGTATGAAACAATGAAAGGTACATGGCTGGATGGTACAAGTGTTTCTGCTTTAAACCAAACACACTTCCTAACTGAAATGCCACATGTAACATGATTTAGATGTTTTCAGCTCTCTTGTACTTGCCTTTATCTCTGGAAGTAAGAATACACTGCAATTCTTGTATTTTAAATTAGCTTTGTTCAATAGGTTCTATAGTGCTTTTCTGCTGGAATCTAGCAACTTACTTGGATATTCCATGTGAAACAATGAAAGATACATGGCTGGATTGTACAAGTGTTTCTGATTTAAGCCAAACACACTTCGTAACTGAAATGAAACACGTAACATGATTTAGGTGTTTTCAGCTCTGTTGTACATGCCTTTAGCTCTGGAAGTAAGAATACACTGCAATTCTCATATTTTTATATTAGCTTTGTTCAATAGGTTCTATAGTGATTTTCTGCTGCTATCTTGCAACTTACTTGGACATTCCATGTGAAACAATGAAAGATACACAGCTGGATGGTACAAGTGTTTCTGCTTTAAACCAAACACACTTCCTAACTCAAATGTCACATGTAACATGATTTAGGTGTCTTCAGAACTGTTGTACTTGCCTTTAGCTCTGGAAGTAAGAATACACTGCAATTCTCGTATTTTTACATTAGCTTTGTTCAATAGGTTCTATAGTGCTTTTCTGCTGGAATCTAGCAACTTACTTGGACAGTCCATGTGAAAAAATGAAAGATATACAGCTGGATGGTACAAGTGTTTCTGCTTTAAACCAAACACACTTCCTAACTGAAATGTCACATGTAACACGATTTAGGTGTTTTCTGCTCTGTTGTACTTGCCTTTATCTCTAGAAGTAAGAATACACTGCAATTCGCGTATTTTTACGTTAGCTTTGTTCAATAGGTTCTATAGTGCTTTTCTGCTGGAATCTCGCAACTAACTTGGACAATCCTTGTGAAACAATGAAAGATATACAGCTGGATGGTACAAGTGTTTCTGCTTTAAACCAAACACACTTCCTAACTCAAATGTCACATGTAACATGATTTAGGTGTTTTCAGAACTGTTGTACTTGCCTTTAGCTCTGGAAGTAAGAATACACTGCAATTCTCGTATTTTTACATTAGCTTTGTTCTATATGTTGTATAGTGCTTTTCTGCTGGAATCTAGCAACTTACTTGGATATTCCATGTGAAACAATGAAAGATACATGGCTGGATGGTACAAGTGTTTCTGCTTTAAACCAAACACACTTCCTAACTGAAATGTAACATGTAACATGATTTAGGTGTTTTCAGCTCTGTTGTACTTGCCTTTAGCTCTGGAAGTAAGAATAAACTGCAATTCGCATATTTTTAAATTAGCTTTGTACAATACATTCTTTAGTGCTTTTCTGCTGGAATCTCGCAACTTACTTGGACATTCCATGTTAAACAATGAAAGATAATCGGCCCAATGGTACAAGTGTTTCTGCTTTAAACCAAACACACTTCCTAACTGAAATGTAACATGTAACATGATTTAGGTGTTTTCAGCTCTGTTGTACTTGCCTTTAGCTCTTGAAGTAAGAATACACTACAATTCTCCTATTTTTACATTAGCTTTGCTCAATATGTTCTATAGTGCTTTTCTGCTGGAATCTAACAACTTACTTGGACATTCCATGTGAAACAATGAAAGATACATGGCTGGATGGTAGAAGTGTTTCTGCTTTAAACCAAACACACTTCCTATCTGAAATGCCACATGTTACATGATTTAGGTATTTTCAGCTCTGTTGTACTTGCCTTTCTCTCTAGAAGTAAGAATACACTGCAATTCGCATATTTTTACATTAGCTTTCTTCAATAAGTTCTATTGTGCTTTTCTGCTGGAATCTAGCAACTTACTTGGACATTCCATGTGAAACAATGAAAAATATACGGCTTGATGGTACAAGTGTTTCAGCTTTAAACCAAACACACTTCCTAAGGGAAAAGTCACATGTAACATGATTTAGGTGTTTTCAGCTCTGTTGTACTTGCCTTTA
>NW_021610718.1:3677-5427 GCF_004785775.1 Grammomys surdaster | reverse complement strand
TGACAGAATTGTTTATTAAATAAAGATATTGACAGAATTGGTTATTACAGAATTGATTATTAAATAAAGAAATTAACCGAATTGGTTATTGAATAAAGATATTGACAGAGCTGGTTATTAATTTAAGATATTGACATAATTGCTTATTAAATAAAGTTATTTCAGAATTGGTTATTATATAAAAATATTGACAGAACTGGTTATTAAACAAAGATATTGACAGAATTGGTTTTTAAATAAAGATATTGACAGATCTGGTTATTAAATGAAGATATTGACAGAATTATTTATTAAAAAAGATATTGACAGAATTGCTTATTAAATAAAGATATTGACAGAACTGGTTATTAAAAAAAATATTGACAGAATTGGTTTTTATATGAAGATATTGACAGAATTGAGTTTTCAATAAAGGTAGTGACAGAGTTTGTTATTAAATAAAGTTATTGACAGAATTGGTTTTTAAATAAAGATATTGACAAAATTTGTTATTACAGAACTTCTTATTAAATAAAGATATTGATAGAACTGTTTTTTTAAAAAAATGATATTGACAGAATTTGTTATTACATAATCGATTATTAAATAAAAATATTGACAGAATTGGTTATTACAAAATTGATTATTGAATAACGATATTGGCAGAATTGTTTTTTAAATAAAGGTATTGACAGAATTGGTGTTTAAATAAAGATGTTGACAGAATTGGTTTTTAAATAAAGATATTGACAGAATTGGTTATTAACGAATTGATTATTAAATAAAGATATTGACAGTATTGGTTATTAAATAAAGATATTGATAGAAGTATTTATTAAATAAAGAAATTGACATAATTGGTTATTTCAAATTTGATTATTAAATAACGATATTGACAGAATTGGATTTTAAAGATATTGAGAGAATTGGTGTTTAAATAAAGATGTTGATAGAAATGGTTTTTAAAGAAAGATATTGACAGAATACGTTATTACATAATTGGTTATTAAATAAAGATATTTACAGAATTGGTTTTTAAATATAGATATTGACAGAACTGTTTATTAAATAAAGATATTGTCAGAATTGGTTATTAAATAAATATATTGAGAGAATTGGTTTTTAAACAAAATATGGACAAAATTGGTGTTTAAATAATGATATTGACAGAATTGGTTATTAAATAAATCTATCGACAGAATTGGTTGTAAAATAAAGATATTGACAGAATTGGTTAATAAATAAAGTTATTGACAGAATTGGTTGTTAATTAAAGATATTGACAGTATTGGTTATTGCAGAACTGATTATTAAATAAAGATATTTACAGAATTGGATTTAAAATAATGAGATTGACAGAACTGCTTTTACATAATTGATTATTAAACAAAGATTATGACAGAATTGGTTATTAAATAAAGATATTGACAGAACTGTTTATTAAATAAAGATATTGACAAAATTGGTTATTAAATAAAGATATTGACAGAATTGGATTTAAACAAAGATATTGACAGAATTCCTTTTTTAAATAAATTTATTGACAGAATTGATTGTTAAATAAAGATATTGACAGAATTGGTTATTAAATAAAATTATTGACAGAATTGGTTGTTAAATAAAGATATTGACAGAATTGGTTTTTACAGAACTGATTATAAAATAAATATATTGACAAAATTGGTTATTAAATAAAGATATTGACAACTGGTTTATAAATAAAGATATTGACAGAATTGTTTATTAAATAAAGATATTGACAGAATTGGTT
>NW_021610718.1:1430-3667 GCF_004785775.1 Grammomys surdaster | reverse complement strand
ATATTGACAGAATTGTTTATTAAATAAAGATATTGACAGAATTGGTTATTACAGAATTGATTATTTAATAAAGATATTTACAGAATTGGTTTTAAAATAAAGACATTGACAGAATTACTTATTACAGAATTGATTATTAAATAAACATACTGACAGAAGTGGTTATTACAGAATTGAGTATTAAATAGTTATTGACACAATTGATTATTAGAAAATTGATTTTTAAATAACGATATTGACAGAATTGGTTTTTAAATAAAGATATTTACAGAATTGGTTTTAAAATAAAGACATTGACAGAATTGCTAATTACAGAATTGATTATTAAATAAAGATATTGACAGAAGTGTTTATTACAGAATTGATTATTAAATAGATATTGACATAATGGGTTATTAAATAAAAATATTGACAGAACTGTTTATTAAATGAAGTTATTGACAGAATTGGTTATTAGAAAATTGATTATAAATTAACGATATTGACAAAATTGGGTTTTAAATAAAGATATTTACAGAATTGGTTTTTAAATAAAGATATTGACAGAATTGGTTTTTAAATAAAGATATTGACAGAATTGGTTGTTAAAAAAATATATTGACAGTATTGGTTATTACAGAACTGATTATAAAATAAAGATATTGACACAATTGGTTTTTAAATAAAGATATTGACAGAATACGTTATTACATAATTGGTTATTAAATAAAGATATTGACAGAATTGGTTTTAAAATAAAGATATTGACAGAACTGTTTATTAAATAAAGATATTGTCAGAATTGGTTATTAAATAAAGATATTGACAGAATTGGTTTTTAAACGAAGACATGGACAGAATTGGTGTTTAAATAAAGATATTGACAGAATTGGTTATTAAACAAAGCTATTGACAGTATTGGTTGGTAAATAAAGATATTGACAGAATTGGTTGTTAAATAAAGCTATTGACAGAATTGGTTAATAAATAAAGATATTGACAGAATTGATTATTAAACAAAGATATTGACAGAATTTGTTATTAAATAAAGATATTGACAGAAATGTTTATTAAATAAATATATAGACAGAATTGGTTATTTAATAAAGATTTTGACAGAAACTGTTTTTAAATAAAGATATTGACAGAATTGGTTGTTAAATAATGATATTGACAGAATTGATTATTAAATAAAGATATTGACAGAATCGGTTATTAAATAAAGATATTGACAGAAATGTTTATTATATAAAGATATAGACAGAATTGGTTATTTAATAAAGATATTGACAGAAACTGTTTTTAAATAAAGATATTGACAGAATTGGTGATTAAATAATGATATTGACAGAATTGGATTTTTAATAAAGATATTGAGTGAACTGTTTAATAAGTAAATATATTGACAGATTTGGTTATTAAATAAAGATACTGACAGAAATATTTTTTAAATAAAGATATTGACCTAAATGGTTATTAAAAATGATACTGACAGAATTGGTTACTACTTAAATATATTGACAGAATGGCTTATTAAAGATATTGACAGAATTGGTTATTAAATAAAGATATTGACAGAACTGGATTTTAAATAAATACTTTGACAGAATTCGTTATTAACGAAAGATATTTTATACAGCACTAGTGGACTATACTTTGCAAACCTGAAAAGAGTTGAACATCAGTAAATTCTATACAGGAATTGAAATTTTTGCAGCTGGATTTTATTCTTCATTTGAAGGAGTATCATCACTGTGAAGTTTTGAATTGTTTATATATACCCTATGATGTTGTACATATGTGATGTGATGTTAAGCTTTTATCTGATGCTGGAATGAATTTTAGAGAGTTTAGGAGGAGCAAAGGACATTTAGGATTGTGAGCTTTGTTGAGTCTGGACTAGATTATGGGTATTTTGGCATTGGATAATTCTAAGGTCCTTTGGCTTGGTATAGCCCCCATAATCTTATTTTATTTTATTTTTTCTTTGCATAGACAAATTAGTGCCAGGGAATGGTTTTGATTGTTTCACTATGCTTAGTCTACATGAATTTAGCACTAATCAGATTACTGAGGATGGGTCGCTTTGTCATAGGAATTGTGTCACAATGGAGGATTCATGAAAATCTCAGGTCAGGCCAGCTTGTTTAAAACCATCCTGGCAGCCTGTGGAAGAGAATAACCTGCCTTCCTTGTCACCTTTAGTACTACGTCATCCCGAATGGTGTCCGAATTTCTGCCATGGTGTTAGTAGGAGG
>NW_021610718.1:1175-1420 GCF_004785775.1 Grammomys surdaster | reverse complement strand
ATAGAATAATTTTCTTTATTTGGTAAAGGTAAAGAAAAGATTAGTTCCAAGCACAGTGGTACACAAATCAAGTGTGTGAGACAAGCAGATCTCTGGGTTCTAGGTTAGTCTACAGATCATGTTCCATGGCAGCAATACTTAGGCAGTGAGCAAACCATTGAGGCTAGGTTGCTGGGATAGATGCCATTGAACTAGGGGCTGTGTTCCAGCAACTGATAGAACTTGGAAGTTTTGGGCATGTTGCT
>NW_021610718.1:0-1075 GCF_004785775.1 Grammomys surdaster | reverse complement strand
TTGCTGCCATGGAACATGGCAGCAATACTTAGGCAGTGAGCAAACCATTGAGGCTAGGTTGCTGGGATAGATGCCATTGAACTAGGGGCTGTGTTCCAGCAACTGATAGAACTTGGAAGTTTTGGGCATGTTGCTATGGCTATAGAATCCAGAATAGTAGAGTTTACTTGGACAGCTGAATCAAGTTAGTTCGAGCTAAGAAATTGCCGGTGACTTAGAAAATGTCATCGTTCAGGCATAATATATTGGTAGTATTTTATGAGAGCACCAAGAAGCTGTGTTCCAGAGATAGCCCTCTTTTTTTAAGAGCCCAGATGATCCTCAGTGAACCCTGTGGGATGCCTGTTGAGGAAAGCAGCTATCAGGGATTGGAACAAGCACAAGACAAAGGTGACAGTTTCTTTTATTCAGTACAAGTGGATTATAGTTTGCAAACCTGAAAAGAGTTGGACATCTGTAAAGTCAATGCAGGAATTGAAATTTTTGCAGTTGGATTTTTGGCTTCATTTGAAGGAGTATCATTACTGTGAAGTTTTGAAACGTTTATATATACCCTATGATGTTGTACATATGTGATCTGATGTTAATCTTTTATTTGATCCTGGAATGAATTTTAGAGAGTTCAGGAAGAGAAAAGGACATTTAGGAGTCTGAGCTTTGTTGAGTCTGGACTAGACTATGGGTATTTTAGCATTGGATAGTTTCTAACTTCCTTTGGCTTGATATAGCCCCCATAATCTCATTTTTTTTTGCAGAGACAGATTAGTGCCAGTGAATGGTTTTGATTGTTTCACTATGCATAGCCTACATGAGTTTAGCACTAATCAGATATGTGGCCTTACTGAGGATGGGGTTGCTTTGTCATAGGAAGTGTTCACTGTGGAGGATTCATGAAAATCTCAGGTCACGCCAGCTTGGTTAAAATTATCCTCCTGACAGCCAGTGGAAGAGAATAACCTGCCTTCCTTGGCACTGTTAGCACTGTGTCATCCTGAATGGTTTCTGAATATCTGCCATTGTTTTAATAGAAGAAATCTTTAAGTTGTAAGTCAGCCCAAATTGACTGTCATCCTCA
>NW_021610717.1:0-4640 GCF_004785775.1 Grammomys surdaster | reverse complement strand
GGAGATAGGATTGCTCAATTGGTTATTCTTCCAAGTTTTCATAATTGTTTCCCATCCACTGGGGTGCCTAGAGGCACCAACGGGCAGTGGTAGCACACACCTTTAATCCCAGCACTTGGCAGGCACCGGGCGGTGGTGGTGCACACCTTTAATCCCAGCACTTGGGAGGCAGAGGCAGGCGGATTTCTGAGTTAAGTTGGTTGCTATCACCCTATCCTCAAAATTGGATTTGATCAAAGATTTTCATAAAAAATTTCATGTGACAGCAGAGACGTTATGTCGTCAGTTTGATATAACTAGAAAAGAAGCTAGAGATATAGTTACTCAATGTCAGAATTGCTGTCAATTTTTACCAGTGCCTCATGTAGGAATTAATCCACGAGGAATTCGGCCACTGCAGATTTGGCAAATGGATGTTACTCACATCCCATCCTTTGGCAAATTGCAATATTTACATGTTTCCATTGATACCTGTTCCGGAATTATATTTCCTTCTCCATTGGCTGGAGAAAAGGTGGCCCATGTTATCCAACATTGCCTTGAGGCATAGACTGCCTGGGGGAAGCCTAAAATTCTCAAGACTGATAATGGACCAGCTTACACTTCTCAAAAGTTTGGACAATTTTGTCACCAAATGGAGGTGACCCATCTGACGGGTCTCCCTTATAATCCCCAAGGACAAGGCATTATAGAACGGGCTCATCACACTCTTAAGTCTTATCTAATAAAACAAAAAGGGGGAGTCGAGGAGGCTCTACCCTCAGTGCCATGAGTCACCGTTTCTATAGCACTTTTTTACCCTTAATTTTTTAAAATCTGGACAGTCAAGGCCACACGGCAGCTGACCGTCACTGTTTAGAGCCTAACAGGCCAAAAGAGATGGTCAAATGGAAGGATGTCTTGACCAGACAATGGAAAGGCCCGGATCCTATTTTAATAAGATCCAGGGGAGCTGTTTGTGTTTTTCCGCAGGAAGAAGACAACCCATTTTGGCTACCAGAGCGACTGACGCAACGACTCGCGATATTAGAAGATGACACCCAGGCGGACCCTCCAAACTCTGATGACAGCTCTCGTGCTGATCCAAGGGATACAGGTTCCTAGTATATCGGGGAAACAACGATGGGCCATATTATCTGCCTTTCAAAAACCCATACTGGTCAGACATAATGCAGCTAATCTGTCCAGGAAATTGTCTCAATATCTTGCAGGAAATTGGTCAGAAAACTTCGATGAGACACTCAAAAAATTGAGAGCGGTTGTGGTGGCCATCAACTCGACGCGCGTGGATTTGTCCCTGACTGAGGGACTCTCCTCCTGGATCTCTTCAGCTTTCTCTTTCTTTAAAGAGTGGGTGGGAGTAGGCCTGTTTGGTACATCCCTATGTTGCGGATTAGTGTTCATGCTATGGTTGGTCTGCAAACTCAGAGCTCAACAAAAACGTGACAAGGTCGTTATTACCCAAGCACTTACAGCCCTAGAACAAGGTTCATCTTCTGAAATTTGGTTATCCATGTTAAAGAAATAGCCAGTAGACAGATTCCTCAGCCGTTGCACCCCAAGGGATTTCCCCATTGCACTGGGTCGGTGAGGAGTCTTGGCCTGGCTGGTCCTTGTCTGTGTAGCTGTGGTACCTGAATTTGAGGCAAACAGCCCTTGCACCCCTGGGAGATGGCTCCATTGCACAGGGACAGGTGTTTGCATCTCCCTCTGTTTCCCCTAGCCCTTGCACCCAGAGGACTTGTTTCCATTGCACCTGGTAGGGTAAGGGAGACCGTCTTAAACTATCAGTCCTTGATCACTTATTCCCCCAAGATGGAATTTGCTTGATCGGGCTTGAGTTTGAGTCATGATTGGTACCGTGCCAGACAGGCCAAGGGCAGCTCTGTCTTTTCTTCTCCAGGCCAGCTGCCATTGATCCCAATGACGGGAGTAGGTTGATGCCATAAGCCAGAGGCACACCACGAGCTGTGAGTCTACCCCATGACGGGCCTTGCGAGTGTCCACAACCTGGGGTGCACATTCAGAGAATGCCAGGTGTGAGTGCGCAACCCTCGTAGCCTAAGACAGGGAGCTCACCATTCTTTGGTGCTGGCTATGGAAGCACGTCAACTAGCCTAAGACACGGGACATTGGCCAGCGCCTGTCATTTGAACTTTGTCTTATTAAAACAAAAAGGGGAAGATGTAGGAAGCTGCTACCACCGTAGTGCCGGCAGCAAGACCAATCGCCATTACAAGATGGCGCTGACATCCGCTGCCCATCCCGATAAACAAGTCTAGTGCACATGTGCTAGTAGTGAGTGCGCACCAAGTCACAGTCCATCCCTGGGCGTTTTGGCGGGTAACGAGTAAGCAGCCAATCAGAAATGAACACGCTGTTCCAAGGGTATATAAGCAGTGCCTTTTCGGGGCCGCTCTCTTTTTCTTCCTCCTTTCATCGCAATAAAAGGTTTGCTGCAGAAGGATCTTGGTGTCCGCGTGCGTTCTTGCTGGCGAGACGGTTACACCCGGGTCACAAAGTTCTACTTTGAAACAAACAAACAAACCAAAAAACAAAAGCATGTGTTGTGACTGGAGAGACAGCTCAACAGTTAGGAGCATTTATTATTCTCCAAGAGGACTGAGTTAAAATGCCAGCACCCACAGGTGGTTTACAAGCTCCAGTTCCACGTGATCTTCCATCCTCTTATGGCTTCTAGTTACTGCAGGGTATTACACAAAGCTGAGCTGGCCTCCAGGTGTAGGGGGAGTGTTGATTCCCTAATTGGTTCTTGATTGTGTCAATAAGGGAGGCAGAAGCCAATTGCTGGGTGAAGGGGAAAAGTGGACTTCCTGGTCCAAGGAGGAAAAGAAGGGACACTGGAGAAGAGATTTTCGACCAGACTTTGGAGCAAGGAGGAAGCTGTAGTCAAGTAGGTCTTGGGGCCCCTAGAGTATAGCCTCCAGCTCTAGTTGGGGGCCAAGGAGGATGGAGGAAACTAATAAGATTAAGGCAGGAAAGCTGGGCGGTGGTGGCCCACACCTTTAAAGAGAAAAACAAAAACCAAACAGAAAAAAAGATTAGGGCAGGGAATTCTTCGCCGAGCCATTGAATTATCTGGTTAGGTTTTTTTTGTTGTTGTTTTTTTGTTTGTTTGTTGTTTTTGTTTTTTTGGTTTTTTGAGACAGGGTTTCTCTGTATAGCCCTGGCTGTCTTGGAACTCACTCTGTAGACCAGGCTGGCCTCAAACTCAGAAATCCACCTGTCTCTGCCTCTCAAGTGCTGGGATTAAAGGCGTGCGCCACCACTGCCCAGCCTATCTGGCTAGTTTTAAAATAATAAAACTGTCTAGTGTTTTCCATCTGCAGCGCTAAGGTGGGCTGGAGGAGAAAGAGGACAGCCAGGGCAGTAGTTGGCTGCTTGGCAAAGCTAGCCGTGAGAGGCTGGGGGAGCTATTGCAGCTTGATGGGAGGGGCAGGTGGTCAGCTGGCTGTTGGCAGAGCTAAGTGAGACTGGGATGGCCATTGGCGGAGCTAAGCCCGAGATCTAAGCAAGCAAAGAATCAGCATCCCTCTGTCCCTACCCTGCCCCCAACCCTGAACTTTCCAGCCTAGAGACTGGGCTGCCCTCTGCATCTCCAGGCTCCTTCCTATATAATCCAGACATTTTGGTCTCTCCCCTCCCTCCTCTCCCTCTTGTTCTTTCTGCCCCCACCCCCCCACCCCCCACACACATGCTCTTTCTTTCTCTTACCCCATCTCTTCTCTCTCCCTTGCTATGGCAACTTCCCTGGCCTCCTTCTCTGGGACTACTGAACTCATAAGGGAGCAGTTTCCCAATAAACCCACATTTAATATAATCTAGTCTGGCTTGAATTGGCTCATTTCACCAGCAGAGAAGTAACTTATCAAGTTTATCTATCTATCTATCTATCTATCTATCTATCCATCTATCCATCCATTCATCAATCCAACTACCTATCTACCTTTCTATCCCACCACAGTTTTCTACAAATAGGCATGAAATTCACCAAATAATGCATGCTAGCTCTGACCTGCCTGGCAGTCCTCCTCTACCTCGTGAGTCCTGGGGTCCCACTGAGATACATTAGCTAGCTCTTTTTCTGTTCTTATTTTGCTATTGCTTTGTTTTCTCATGAATTTCTGAAGAAACTCAACTTCCAATTTGACAGTATTGCGGGTGTGCATCTGAGGATGTGTGGAGGGGCCAAGGATTCATGTTTTTGGCACTTTCTTCTGCCATTGACTGTCAATCACACTGTAAGAAGAGAGTTAACTTCTCCTTTGCCACCCACATGCCTGCGAGGTAGAATGTCTCAGGAGGCCTAGAGGTTTCTGGTCTGTGTTGGACTCCGAAGTTCTGTTAACAAGAGTCTGTCTGCTTGTTTAGCCAGCTGTGTTGTCTTCTCCTCTCAGATCTGTTTTGATAAAGGAAACTCAGTGTGTTGTTATCGTTGTCACCAAGATAGCTGGGTTTCAAATTCATGGACTTGCTAGGCGGCGCACGCCTTTAAAGATCTCAGCACTTGGGAGGCAGAGCCAGGCGGATTTCTGAGTCCAAGAGTTCGAGGCTAGCCTGGTCTACAGAGTGAGTTCCAGGACAGCCAGGGCTATACAGAGAAACCCTGTCTCGAAAAA
>NW_021610716.1:0-4248 GCF_004785775.1 Grammomys surdaster | reverse complement strand
TGTTTATCCATGAACTATGACTGATGACTATTGATTATTTTGTTCATTTATTTCTGAATAATTATTATCCACGATTGGTGAATAGTGACTATTACTGTTCATTCATTTCTTACTTACTTTTATCTATGACTGATGACTATTCATATTTCCGCATTATTTTTTCTGGTTTACAATTAACTATGACTGATGATTATTGATTATTCATCTTAATTTATATCTGATTTACTGTTATCCACAATGGTGAATACTGATTATTCCTGTTCATTTATTTCTGACTTTCTATTATCCATGACTGAGTATTGATATTTCAGCTTTATTTATTTCTGATTTCCTATTAAGTTTTACTGATGAATATAGATTATTCATGTTCATTTTTTTTCAGATTTACCTTTTTCCACAAATCGTGAATATTGATTATTCTTGTACATTTATTTCTGATTTACTATTATCAATGATTTGTCACTATTGATTATTCCTGTTCATCAATTTTTGACTTACTGTTGTCTATGAGTGATGAGTATTGATATTTCAGCTTTATATATTTCTGATTTACTATGAACTATGACTGATGAGTACTGATTTTTCATGTTCATTTATTCCTGATTAACATTTTTTAAGGAATGGTGAATATTGATTATTCATGTTCATTTATTTCTGACTTTTATCTATGACTGATGACTATTGATAATTCAGGTTTATTTATTTCTGATTTCCTACTAACTATGACAGATGACTATTTATTTTTCATATTCATACATTTCTGACTTACTATTATCCACAAATTGTGAATATTGATTATTGATGTTCTTTAATTTCTGACTTACTATTTTCTATTACTGATGATTATTGACATTCAAGCTTTATTTATTTCTGATTTCCTATTAACTATGACTGATGACTATTGATTCTTCATATTCACTTATTTCTGATTTACTATTATCCACGAATAATGAATATTGATTTTTCCTGTTCATTTATTTCTGATTTACTATTATCTATGACAGATAACTATTGATATTTCAGCTTGATTTATATCTGATTACCCATGAACTATGACTGATGACTATTGATTAATCATATTCATTTATTTCTGACTTACTATTATCCACGAATGGTGATTACTGAATATTCATTTTCATTTATTTCAGAGTATTTTCTATGACTCATGAAAATTGATATTTCAGCTTTATATGATTCTGATTTATTATGAACTATGACAGATGACTACTGATTATTCATGTTCATTTATTTCTGATTTACTATTATCCACGAATGCTGAGTATTGATTATTCATGTTCATTTATTTCTGACATACTATTATGTATGACTGATGACTGTTGATATTTCAGCTTTATTTTTGTCTGGTATACTATTAAGTATTACTGATTTCTATTGATTATTCATGTTCATTAATATCTGATTTATATTATCCACGAACTGTGAACATTGATTATTCATGTTCATTTATTTCAGACTTACTATTATCTATGACTGATGACTATTGATACTTCAGCTTTATATATTTCTGATTTACTATGAACTATGACTGATGACTATCGATTATTCACGTTCAATTTTTTCTGATTTACTATTATGAACGAGTGCTGAATATTGATTATTCATGTTCATTTATTTCTGTCTTACTATTATCTATGACTAATGACAATTGATACTTCACCTTTATTTATTTCTGATTTCCAATGAACTATGAGTGATGACTATTGATTTTTCATGTTCATTTATTTTTAATTAATTATTATCCACGAATGGTGAATATTGATTATTCCTGTTCATTTATTTCTCACTTACTATTATCTATGAATGATAACTATTTATATTTCAGCTTTATTTATTTCTGGTTTAATACTAACTTTTGCTAATGACTATTGATTATTCATATTCATTTTTATCTGATTTACTGTTATCCACGATTGGGAATATTGATTATTCCTGTTCATTTATTTCTTACTTAATATTATCCATGACTGATGACTATTGATATTTCAGCTTTATTTATTTCTGATTTTTTATAAATTATGAGTGATGAATATTGAATATTCATGTTCATTTTTTTCAGATTTATCATTATCTACGAACGGTGAATATTGATTATTCATGTTCATTTTATTCAGATTTACCATAATCTACGAATGGTGAATATTGATTAT
This sequence comes from Grammomys surdaster, assembly GCF_004785775.1. Classification (NCBI taxonomy): domain Eukaryota; kingdom Metazoa; phylum Chordata; class Mammalia; order Rodentia; family Muridae; genus Grammomys; species Grammomys surdaster. The sequence goes on along the minus strand of NW_021610716.1, from coordinate 2,080 downwards.
TCCTGTTCATTTATTTCTGACTTACTAATATCTATGACTGATGACAATTGTTGTTTCAGCTTAATATGTTTCTGATTTACTATGAACTATGACTAATGACTATTGATTTTTCATATTCATTTATTTGTGATTTACTATTATCCACGAATGGTGAATATTGATTTTTCCTGTTCATTTAATTCTGACTTACTCTCATCTATGACTGATGACTTTTTATATTTCAGCTTTGTTTATTTATGATTTCCTATTAACTCTGATTGATCACAATTGATTATTTATGATCATTGTTTTCAGATTTACCTTTATCCTCAAATGCTGAATATTGATTATTCATGTTCATTTATTTCTGACTTACTATTATCTATGAGTGATGACTATTGATATTTCAGCTGTATTTATTTATGATTTTCTATTAACTGTGACTGATGACTATTTGTTTTTATGTTCATTCTTTTTCAGATTTACCATTATCCACGAATGGTGAATATTGATTATTCATGTTTATGTATTTCTGATTTACTATTATCAACTATTGGTAAATATTGTTTATTCCTGTTCATTTACTTTTGAGTTACTTTTATCTATGACTGATGACTATTGATACTTCAAATTTATTTATTCCTGGTTTCTCATGAACTATGACTGATGACTATTGGTTATTAATGTTCATTTATATCTGATTTACCATTATCCACGAATGCTGAATATGGATTACTCCTGTTCACTTATTTCTGACTTACTATTATCTTTGACTGATGACTATTGATATTTCAGCTTTACTTACTTATGATTTCCTATTAAATATGACTGATGACTATTGGTTATTCATGATCATTTATTTCTGATTTACTATTCTCCACAAATCGTGAATATTGATTATTCCTTTTCATTTATTTCTGATTTACTATTATCTATGACTATGACTCATGATACTTCAGCTTCATTTACTTCTGATTTCCCGTGAACTTAAGACTATGCATTAATCATGTTTTTTATTTCTGATTTACTATTATCCACGAAAGGTGAATATTGATTATTCCTGTTCCTGTATTTCTGACTTACACTTTCCTATGACTGATGACTACTGATATTTCAGCTTATTTTATTCTGATTTCCTATTAATTATGAATGACGACTATTGAATATTCATGTTCATTTTTTTCAGGTTTACCATTATCCAAGTATGGTGAATGTTGATTATTCATGTTCACTTATTTCTGATCTACTGTTATCAACGATTGGTGAGTATTGATTATTCCTGATCATTTATTTCTGACTTATTTATTTCTGAGTTATCTATGACTGATGACTATTGATACTTCAGCTTTATTTATTTCTGATTTCCCATGCACTATGACTGATGACTATTGCTTATTCATGTTCATTTATTTCTGATTAACTATTATCCACGAAGAGTGAATATTGTTTATTCCTGTTCATTTATTTCTTACTTACTATTATCTATGACTGATGACTATTGATATTTCAGCTTTATTTATTTCTGATTTACTATTAGTATTACTGATGACTATTGATTATTCATGTTCATTTATTTCTGACTTAATATTATCTATGACTAATGACTATTGATATTTCAGCTTTTATTTTTTTCTGCTTTACTATTAAGTATGACTGATGACTACCGATTATTCATGTTCATTTTTTTCATCTTTACGATTATGTTCATTTACTTCTGATTTACTATTATCCACGAATGCTGAATATTGATTATTCATGTTCATTTATTTCTGACTTACTATTATCTATGATAGATAATTATTGAGATTTCATCTTTATTTTTTTCTGGTTTACAATTAACTATGACTGATGACTATTGATTATTAATGTTCATTTATATCAGATTTATTATTATCCATGACCGTGAATATTCGTTATTCCTGTTCATTTATTTCGGATTTACTGTTATCTATGACTGATGACTATTGATATTTCAGCATTATTTATTTCCGGTTTACTATTAAATATGCCTGATGACTATTGATAATTCATGTTCATTTATGTCTGATTTAATATTATGCACGATCTTGAATATTGATTATTCCTGTTCATTTATTTCTGA
>NW_021610715.1:0-1710 GCF_004785775.1 Grammomys surdaster | reverse complement strand
ATTGTACAGTGCTTTCTGCTGGTATCTAGCAACTTACTTGGACATGCAATATGAATCAATGTAGTATACATGAACGGATGGTACAAGTGTATATGCTTTAAGGCAAACACAAGTCCTAACTGAAATGTCACATGTAACATTGTTTAAGTCCTTTCAGCTGTATTGTACTTGCCTTTTGCTCTGGAAGTACGAGTGTATTGCAATGCATTTTAGAGTAAGTTTGTTCAATAAATTGTATAGTGCTTTTCTGCTGGAATCTAGCAACTTTCTTGGACATGCCATATGAAACAATGTCGTATGCATGACCGGATAATAAAAGTGTTCATGCTTTAAAGCAAACACAGGTACTAACTGAAATGTCACATGTAACACTGTTTAAGTCTCTTCAGCTGTATTGTACTTGCCTTTATTTCTGGAAGTACGAATGCTTTGCAATGAGCGTATCTTTACTGTAGGTTTGTTCAATAAGTTGTATAGTGCTTTTCTCCTAGAATATAGCAACTTCCTTGGACATTCCATATGAAACAATGAACTATACGTGGCTAATGGTATAGGTGTATAAGCTTTCTAGGAAACACAAGTCCTAACTGAAATATCATATGTAACGTTGTTTAAGTCTTTTGAGCTGTATTGTACTTGCTTTTAGTTCTGGAGGTACAAATGCTTTACAATGTGAGTAACTTTACTGTAGGTTTGTTCAATGCGATGTATACTGCTTTTCTGCTGGACTCTAGCAATATTCTTGGACATACCATATGAAACAATGAAATATCCATGGCCAGATGGTACAAGTGTTTATGCTTTAAGCCAAACACACTTTCTAACTGAAATGTCACATGTAACATGATTTTAGTGTTGTAAGTGGTGTTGTACTTGCCTTTATCTCTGGATGTACGATTGCTTTCCAATGCGCATATCTTTACTGTAGGTTTATACAATTCGTTGTATAGTCCTTTTCTGCTGGAATCTAGCAACTTTCTTGGACATACCATATGAAACAATTAAATATACATGGCCGGATGGTACAAGTGTTTATGCTTTAAGCCAAAAACACTTTCTAACTGAAATGTCACATGTAACATGATTTCAGTGTTGTAAGCGGTGCTGCACTTGCCTTTATCTCTGGAAGTACGAATGCTTTCCAATGCGAGTATCTTTACACTACGCTTTTTCAATACGTTGTATAGTGCTTTCTGCTGGAATCTATCAACTTACTTGGTCATGCCATATGAAACAATGAAACATAGATGGTCAGATGGTAAAAGTGTTTATGCTTTAAAGCAAACACAAGTCCTAATTGAAATGTCACATATAACGTAGTTTAAGTCTTTGCAGCTGTATTGTACTTGCCTTTAGCTCTGGAAGTATGAATGCATTGCAATGCATTTTAGAGTAGTTTTGTTTAATTTGTTGTATTGTGCTTTTCTGCTGGAATCTAGCAACTTACTTGGATATGCCATATGAAACAATGAAGTACACGAGCAAGGATGGTACAAGTGTTTATGCTTTAAAGCAAACAAACGTCCTACACAAAATGTCACATGTTTCATGATTTGAGTGTTTTCAGCGGTGTTGTACTTGCTTTTAGCTTTGGAAGTATGAATGCTTTGCAATGCCCGTATCTTTACTGGAGGTTTGTTCAATATATTGGACAGTGCTTTTTTGCTGGAATCTAGCAACTTACTTGGACATGCCATATGAATCAATGTA
>NW_021610714.1:0-1080 GCF_004785775.1 Grammomys surdaster | reverse complement strand
GGACCAGACGGTTTTAGTGCAGAATTCTATCAGACCTTCAAGGAAGACCTAATCCCAATTCTTTTCAAACTATTCCACAAAATAGAAACAGAAGGTACACTACCCAACTCATTCTTTGAAGCCACAATTACACTCATACCTAAGCCACACAAAGACCCAACAAAGAAAGAGAACTTCAGGCCAATCTCCCTTATGAACATTGATGCAAAATTACTCAATAAAATTCTAGCGAACCGAATTCAAGAACACATCAAAACAATTATCCATCACGATCAAGTTGGCTTCATCCCAGGAATGCAGGGTTGGTTCAATATTCGGAAATCCATCAATGTAATCCATTATATAAACAAACTCAAAGAAAAAAACCACATGATCATCTCACTAGATGCTGAGAAAGCATTTGACAAAATTCAACACCCCTTCATGATAAAAGTCTTGGAAAGGTCAGGAATTCAAGGTCCATACCTAAACATAGTAAAAGCAATTTACAGCAAACCAGTAGCCAGCATTAAACTAAATGGAGAGAAACTTGAAGCAATCCCACTAAAATCAGGGACTAGGCAAGGCTGCCCACTCTCCCCCTACTTATTTAATATAGTATTGGAAGTCCTAGCCAGAGCAATTAGGCAACACAAGGAGGTCAAAGGGATACAAATTGGAAAGGAAGAAGTCAAAATCTCACTATTTGCAGATGATATGATAGTATACTTAAGTGACCCCAAAACTTCCACCAGAGAACTCCTAAACCTGATAAACAACTTTAGCAAAGTGGCTGGATATAAAATTAACTCAAGCAAATCAGTAGCCTTCCTCTACTCAAAAGATAAACTGGCTGAGAAAGAAATTATGGAAATGACACCCTTCAAAATAGTCACAGATAATATAAAATACCTTGGTGTGAACCTAACCAAGCAAGTAAAAGACCTGTATGACAAGAACTTCATTCCCCTGAAGAAAGAAATCGAAGCAGATCTCAGAAGATGGAAAGATCTCCCATGCTCATGGATTGGAAGGATTAATATAGTAAAAATGGCTATTTTGCCAAAAGCCATCTACAGATTTAATGCAATCCCCATCAAA
>NW_021610713.1:0-3725 GCF_004785775.1 Grammomys surdaster | reverse complement strand
AGTCACAGACGCAAGCATCACCAACCGAATACAAGAGATAGAAGAGAGAATCTCAAATGCAGAAGATACGGTGGAAAATATTGACACAGTTGTCAAAGAAAATGAAAAAAGCAAAAAACTCCTAACTCAAAACATCCAGGAAATCCAGGACACAATGAGAAGACCAAACCTAAGGATAATAGGTATAGATGTGAATGAAGATTCCCAACTTAAAGGGCCAGTAAATATCTTCAACAAAATCATTGAGGAAAATTTCCCTAACCTAAAGAACAAGATGCCCATAAACATACAAGAAGCCTACAGAACACCAAATAGACTAGACCAGAAAAGAAATACCTCCCGTCACATAATAATCAAAACATCAGATGCACAAAACAAAGAAAAAATACTAAAAGCAGTAAGGGAAAAAGGTCAAGTAACATATAAAGGCAGACCTATAAGAATTACACCAGACTTCTCACCAGAGATTATAAAAGCCAGAAGAGCCTGGACGGACATCATACAGACCCTAAGAGAACACAATTGCCAGCCCAGATTACTATACCCAGCAAAACTCTCAATCAATATAGATGGTGAAACCAAGATATTACATGAAAAAACCAAATTTGCACAATATCTTCCCACAAACCCAGCACTTCAAAGGATAATGGATGGAAAACGCCAACACAAGGAGGGAAACTACAACCTAGAAAAACAAGGAAGTAATCTTCCAACAACCCCAAAAGAAGATAACTATACAAACATAACTTTACCTCTAATAACAAAAATAACAGGAAGCCACAATCATTTTTCCTTAATATCTCTTAACATCAATGGTCTCAATTCCCCAATAAAAAGACGCAGACTAGCAGACTGGATACACAAACAAGACCCAGAATTTTGCTGCATACAAGAAACACACGTCAGTGACAAAGACAGACACTACCTCAGAATAAAAGGGTGGAAAACAATTTTCCAAGCCAATGGTCCGAAGAAACAAGCTGGAGTAGCCATTCTAATATCAAATAAAATCGACTTCCATCCAAAATTAATCAAAAAAGATAAGGAAGGACACTTCATACTCATCAAAGGAAAAAGCTACCAAGGTGAACTCTCAATTCTGAACATCTATGCCCCAAATGCAAGGGCACCTACATACATAAAAGAAACTTTACTAAAGCTCAAAACACACATTACACCTCACACAATAATAGTGGGGGGTTTCAACACCCCACTCTCAGCAATGGACAGATCATGGAAACAGAAACTAAACCGAGACACTTTGACATTAACAGAAGTTATGAACCGAATGGACTTAACAGACATCTATAGAACATTTCATCCTAAAACAAAAGAATATACCTTTTTCTCAGCACCTCATGGTACCTTCTCCAAAATAGACCATATAATTGGTCACAAAACAAGCCTCTACAGATACAAAAAGATTGAAATAATCCCTTGCCTCTTATCAGGTCACCATGGAATAAGACTGGTCTTTAATAATGACAAAACCAATGGAAAACCCATGTGCACATGGAAACTGAACAACTCTCTACTCAATGATGACTTGGTCAAGGAAGAAATAAAGAAAGAAATTAAAGACTTTTTAGATTTCAATGAAAATGAGGACACATCATACCAAAACTTGTGGGACTCCATGAAGGCAGTGCTAAGAGGAAAACTCATAGCTCTAAGTGCCTACAAAAAGAAACTGGAAAGAGCACACACTAACAAGTTGACTGCACAACTAAAAGCCCTAGAACAAAAAGAAGCAAATACACCCAGGAGGAGTAGAAGGCAGGAAATAATCAAACTCAGGGCTGAAATCAACCAAATAGAAACTGAAAGAACAATACAAAATATCAATAAAACCAGGAGTTGGTTCTTTGAGAAAATCAACAAGATAGATAAACCGTTAGCCAGATTAACCAGAGGGCACAGAGAGAGTATCCAAATTAATAAAATCAGAACTGAAAAGGGAGACATAACAACAGAAACGGAAGAAATTAAAAAAATCATCAGATCCTACTACAAAGGCCTATACTCAACAAAACTGGAAAACCTGGATGAAATGGACAATTTCCTAGACAGATACCAGGTACGAAAATTAAACCAGGAGCAGATAAACCATCTAAATAGTCCCATAACCCCTCAGGAAATAGCAGCAGTCATTAAAAGTCTCCCCACTAAAAAAAGCCCAGGACCAGATGGTTTTAGTGCTGAATTCTATCAGACCTTCAAGGAAGACCTAATACCAATTCTCTTCAAACTATTCCACAAAATAGAGACAGAAGGAACACTACCCAATTCGTTCTATGAAGCTACAATTACACTCATTCCCAAACCCCACAAGGACCCAACAAAGAAAGAGAACTTCAGACCAATCTCCCTTATGAACATCGATGCAAAAATACTCAATAAAATTCTAGCAAACCGAATCCAAGACCACATCAAAACAATCATCCATCATGATCAAGTAGGTTTTATCCCAGGAATGCAGGGATGGTTCAATATTCGGAAATCCATCAATGTAATCCACTATATAAACAAACTTAAAGAAAAAAACCACATGATCATCTCACTAGATGCTGAGAAAGCATTTGACAAAATTCAACATCCCTTCATGATAAAAGTCTTGGAAAGATCAGGAATTCAAGGCCCCTACCTAAACATAGTAAAAGCAATTTACAGCAAACCAGTAGCCAACATCAAGCTAAATGGAGAGAAACTTGAAGCAATCCCACTAAGATCAGGGACTAGACAAGGCTGCCCACTCTCCCCCTACCTATTCAATATAGTACTGGAAGTCTTAGCCAGAGCAATTAGACAACAAAAAGAAGTCAAAGGGATACAAATAGGAAAGGAAGAAGTCAAAATATCGCTATTTGCAGATGATATGATAGTATACTTAAGTGACCCCCAAACTTCCACCAGAGAACTCCTAAACCTGATAAACAACTTCAGCAAAGTGGCTGGTTATAAAATCAACTCAAACAAATCAGTAGCCTTCCTCTACATGAAAGATAAACAGACTGAAAAAGAAATTAGGGAAATGACACCCTTCACAATAGTTGCAAATAATATAAAATACCTTGGTGTGAATCTAACCAAGCAAGTGAAAGACCTGTATGACAAGAACTTCAAGTCTCTGAAGAAAGAAATTGAAGAAGATCTCAGAAGATGGAAAGATCTCCCATGCTCATGGATTGGCAGGATTAATATAATAAAAATGGCCATCTTGCCAAAAGCAATCTACAGATTCAATGCAATCCCCATTAAAATCCCAACTCAATTCTTCACAGAGTTAGAAAAGGAAATTCTCAAATTCATATGGAATAACAAAAAACCTAGGATAGCGAAAACTATTCTCAACAATAAAAGAACTTCGGGAGGAATCACCATCCCTGACCTCAAGCGGTACTACAGAGCAATAGTGATAAAAACTACCTGGTATTGGTACTGAGACAGGCAGGAAGATCAATGGAATAGAATTGAAGACCCAGAAATGAACCCACACTCCTATGGTCACTTGATCTTTGACAAAGGAGCTAAAACTGTCCAGTGGAAAAAGGACAGCATTTTCAACAAATGGTGCTGGTTCAACTGGAGGACAACATGTAGAAGAATGAAAATTGATCCATTCTTATCCCCTTGTACAAAGCTCAAATCTAAGTGGATAAAGGACCTCCACATAAAACTAGATACACTGAAACTAATAGAAGAGAAGGTGGGGAAAAGCCTCGAAT
>NW_021610712.1:0-1420 GCF_004785775.1 Grammomys surdaster | reverse complement strand
ACTGTGTTGCCCACTGTGTCTGAGTCACAAGAAGAAGTAAAGGGAAGTCAGATGACAGTACACCGGAACAAGATATTTGTTCAACCTGACTCCTCCCTTCAGCTTCGGAGTGAAATGAAAGTAGGGAATTCAGGAAACGTTCCTATCCCCAAACATCCAACTGTTATTGTCAACATTGCAGATGATGATGGTTCAGATGATGATGATGAAGATGACAATGATGATCAGTTTTCTGAGGAGGGCGATGAAAACAAAACATCTGCCCTGCAACCATCTCCTAACTTCCATAGTGGATTACAAGTGGTTTCTGCCTGTAGTCCTGGAGTCAGTTTCAAGCAAGGTGAATGTTTGAATTTTGGAATAAAAACTCTTGAGGAAATTAAATCAGAGAAAATGAAGGAAAAATCCAAGAAGCAAAGTGTCTCCTCGGGAGTTTCCAGGGTTTTACATCAGCCTCAGTCCAATCCAGGCCCTGAGAAGAAGGTTCAGACAGTGATGAGGACTGTAACTCTATCAAGCAAACAGGAGGAGCCCTTGCTTAGACTGAGTCTTAGTGAGAGACTGGGGAAACGAAAGCTTTCAGGGGGTGGTGACTGGGATCCCCCATTAAAGCGAAGCCTTTCACAGAGGCTGGGTAAAAGAGTGGAAGCACCAGAAACTGACATTGATAAAGCACCAAAAAAAATGCGAGTTCATAATGCCGGTGAGATTCATGTGAAGACTTTAGAAGAGATTCTTCCAGAAAGAGCCAGTCAGAAACGTGGAGAACTGCCAACTAAACTGAAGACAGTAAAACCTTCAGGAGCTGATGATTCTCCATCAGGAACAGGAAGTTCTTCTTCAGTGCGGATCAAAACCTTCTCTGAGGACCTGGGTAAAAAGAAACATCGGCAGCAGGAAATGGAAAGACAGAAATCCAAAAAGGATCCCCGTTGCCTCGAGCTAAGAGAAGATGCTGAAGTGAAAAAGACAGTGAATCTGCCAACTGTTGCTGTTAGCAGAGGACAACCAGAGGAGCCTGCAGGAAGAGCCAGGTCTATGCAGGAAGTGCGCGTTAAGACACTAGAGGAGATTAAACTGGAGAAGGCCCTGAGGATGCAGCAAAGCTGTGAGAGTAGTGGCAACTCCCGACCTCAAGCTGAGGATGCCCCAAGGCCGAAGAGGCTTCTCTGCATCCCCAAGAGAGCAGGTGCAAAAGAAGAGAAAAAACTTGAACTTGAAGACAGTGGTGATGCTCCTTCTCAGAGCAGTGTGTCCAAGACGGAGGCTGTTGAGACTTCAGATGAGACCGTAAGTGACCCCACAAAACTTCCAGCCAACAGATGTAACACTGTGGAAGAGAAACACACAGAGAGACAGCAGGAGAGAGGAATGTCACAAAAGGAGAAACCAGCCTTGTCATCTGAGCGTGGAGATGAGG
>NW_021610711.1:0-2016 GCF_004785775.1 Grammomys surdaster | reverse complement strand
ATGTCACAAATGGAGATATTTGACAAAAGAAGACCACAAACAAAATGGATAAAATGAAATATAAATAAAATGTTAATATTAATGTAAATGCAAATGTATATAAAATATACATATAGAGATGGTATAATATACCTATCTTCATATGATGACAATGAAATGAAGGAAGTTCAATAACACAATGCAAGATATATTTGCTAATATCCAACTAGGGTGTAATATATCACAATTTATCAGCAAATTTTCTTTCTGTATATAAATATTTATACATATATGTAAGTGTATGTGATGTATATGTATATGAACAAGTATATGTATATGACTACATATATGACTCTGTATATGATGTTGTATGAATATATATATATATATGACTATGTTTATGACTATGACTATGTATATGACTATGCATATGTATATGTATAAATGTATATATGATGTATCAGTATATGATGTATATGTATATAGCTATGCATATGTCTATGATGTATATGTATGTGACTATGACTCTTTCTATGTCTGTCTATGTCTATGTTTATGTCTAAGTATACTTGTATGTACATGTATATGTATACATATTTTCATTACTTTGTTTTAACCCCTTGTCATCTTCATTCAGCCCCCAATGTCTAATGAAATAAGGATTTGACGTGATATAACGATAATGGTCAGCATAAATAATTAACACTAATAATATTATCATTATCATAATCAATATAAATAATAAATATAAATAAATAATAATAATTATAACATAATCATAATAATCAGACTGATAATGATCAATATGAATAATAACTGCTTCTACTACTAATAATAATATGATCATAATAATCATAATGATAATGATGAATATAAATCATAATTATTAATGATGATAATATTTCAGTCATAATAATCATAATGATAATCAATATACATAATAGTGAATAATGTTGATTATAATATATAATCATTATGATCATAGTGATAAAATCAATATAACTAATAATAATAAAATCATAAAGAAAATAAGCAGTATAAATAATAGTTGATAATCATAATATTGATAATAATTTTATGATCACATTACAAATCATGTAGTTATAGTAATCATAATGATAATGATCAATATAAATGAGATTTATAATAATGACAAAATATTTAAAAATAATATAATCATAATGACAATAATGATATAATTATAATAAGTATAATAATTATCAATATAAATCATAATTAATAATGAATAAAATAATATGATAGTAATAGTCATAGTAATAGTTAACAATATAAATAACTAATAATAATTATGTTACCATAATCATAATAATCATAGTGATAATGAACAATATGAATTAAAATTATACTATTATTATTAATAATATTATAATCATTTTAATTGTTATGATTTAATAATAATACTAATAATGATAATGAAGTAATAATAATCATAATGAAAATGATCAGCAACGATATTAAATTTTAATGATAATGTAATCATAACAATAATTATAAGAATTAATATAATTGATATTAATAATCATAAATCATGATCATCAATGCATACCATTCCCTGGTTTATATATGAATGGTTAGTCTCTCAATAAATACAGGAGAGAGATAAAAATCTGTATTTCCTAAGGTAACAAATGCTAAGAATATGTATCATCTGAAATATGTAGTTAATATAATAATAATGATAATGATTATATATTATAATATTAATGATCCATAACATAAGAATTGATAATAATAATGATTATAAAAATATTAGAATCATTATGATAATGATCCTATAGATACTTAATAATGATGTCAATAAAATCATAATAATCATGTTAATGATAAATATAAATAATTAATACTAATAATGATAATATAAATAGTATTACCATGACAATCATAATGATAATGATCAAGATATATAACTAAAAAATCAGTAATAATGATGATACTATAAACATAATATTGATATTTATATTATTGATAATATGATACTGATAATAATATCATTATCATAATGCAACCCTGATAATC
>NW_021610710.1:0-2888 GCF_004785775.1 Grammomys surdaster | reverse complement strand
CAATACTGACTCCAATCATCCTAAAGATGCAGACATTCACATGAGACAGCCTCCTGAGTCCAGGCCAGCAAATGTGTCTCTAACATTAAGAGAAGTGTCAATGGAGGACCATCTCAGAGCTTCATCTGGCTGGTGCATCGTCAGCTCAGCAGGAAAACATCTACAGCAATATCAGTGCTGCTTGGAGCCCAGCATCAGCTATATAGATACAAAGTTTCCTACCTCTGGGATTTTTACAATAGGCTGTAGAAGCAATACAGTGCCCTCCTAAAACATGGAGATCATCTGAAATAGAGACAGCACTTACACCAGCAAGAAAAATGTCACTAATGAAGCAGTGAGGAGAAAGGTCTCTCTACAGATAAAAACATGAAAAAACAACTTTCACAGTGTGCAAGCCAGTGGTCATTTCAATGGTGTCTAACCAGTCATTTGATCTCCCAGAATTATTCCATGCACCAAACCCTGGTGTAGCTACTCTCTCAATGCAGAGAGAAAAGATGCCCTTCATTGTTAAAGGACCTGAGGGTGCTGTTCAGGTCCAGATGATTAAAAGTGCACCCAAACAGTCCTATTTCAAGATTTGTTCTGAGAAACAACACAATCTAGGTATAATCTGCTGTTTTGTTTGTTTACATTGTGTTTGTCTTTTGGTTTGGTTTGGTTTTGCAAGTGGCAGAAGATTGTCTCAAACAGAGAAGAAAAAGCTGAGCACAATCAATCACATGAACTGAGGTGGGCAAGAGCACTGTCCCAAACCCAAACACTCGCAGGCTGCTATCCTCAGCACTGCCCCTTCACCAGAGGGCAAGCCTACCTCCTCCGGCTTATCTTTCCCAGACACATGCCTGTCTGAGTTACCTGCCAGCACCTATGAAAGCACTTTCTCTCAGATTTCTGAGCACTGGGCAAATGAAACTTTTTCTCCAATAGATGGCACTTCTCAGAATAAAAACAAAAGAGTATCCCATTGACTTCAACAGACCCAATCTCCTTTCTGGACTACCTGGTTTCTCACCAAAGCAAGCCAACAGTCAACTGTATTATAAGTTTTGAAGAAAGGAAATTTTACCATTGCATTGATCAATACAATCTATGATTCTTCAAACAAACATGCAGCTTGGCCAGTTTGAAAAACTGGACCCTCAGAAAGAAAGCAAAATGGAGGTTGGAATAATGCTCAGTTGGTAGAGTGTTTGCTGAGCATGTACAAACCCATAAACCAGGCATGGTGGTGCACACATGCAATTCTGTCACTCAGGAGGCAGTGGCCACAGGATGACAAGTCCTTCAACAGCCTGGACAAAAACATAAAAGAGACAGGAGAAAGAACAAAGTAGTGAGACCAGAAAACAGAATATGTCCTCTAAAAAGGACCTTCACCTTCCAGTGCTTCCGGGCTTCCAACCCTGGCAAGATAGAAAGATGCAGGCATATCACTAATGGTGGCAGAAGGACCTGAAGCTGTTGGGAGCCGACTCTTAGCCAAAGGCAGCTATCATCTTTACAGCCATCTCGAGCCATATACCCTGACAAGAGACTTGTTTTCAACAGCCTGCAATAGCTGAGCGCACTCTGATAAACATCTTGTTACACTGTTTAGTGCCCCCAGCTGCAATGTGCTCCTGGTATCCATGGCTACAAGGCACGTGACATAGTGGCTTCAGTTGAGCTTGTCCACGGGGACAAGTCACGTGGTAAAGGGTATAAATACCCAGGATTTCCTTTCTATGTGTGTGAGGAAAATATAGAGGAGAATATAAGATTTCCTTTCTATAAGTGTGAGGAGAATACAGAAGAAGAGAGGAGAATAAAGAAGAGACTTGAAGAGACTCGACCAAACTTTGTCTTGTATCTATCTTTTGCATCTCTCACCCCTTTTTCGCTCTTCCTCTGTCCCCACTCTCTCTCTTGCTATACCCTGACCTGTAGACCAGAGCAACAGAATGGGCCATTACAAAAGTAGCAAAACTGGCTGATACAAAAGAAATGGCAGTTACATGAAGCTGTGTAGACTATCCAAGGACATATTTTTTATCATATCAGGACACAGAGAAACTATCCAGCTCTGTATTCAGCTAAATAGAAAGAAGAGCCAAGTCTTTTATAAAATTCCACAGCAGAGAAGAAAGAAGAGGGTAGTATCGTCAAAATGTCCCACCTTGAAGAAAATCCTCAACGGGCTCTGTGACTGTGGATTTTCTGGCCAGTCTACATGCAAGGCCCACAGTGGCGAGGGATCATGTAAACAGGCATTTACCCAAAGACATTTAAGCAGAATATAAATCTGTGGTCCACAAAAAAACAGAACTTGGCTAATAACAACCCAAAGAAAATAATTACTATGATTCATTTCATAAGATAGCTGGGATAGGCAATAGAAGGAGTATCATTGTTAGTACCCGGAACAAACATTTCTCTTTACTGAAACTATTTGACAAGATTTTCATGCTAAAACTCCCAGCCTGTATTGGAAGGCTTTTCCTAATAAAGCATTGGCAACACTCGGGCTAGAGAAAGGATCTTCTACAGATGAACTCTGCCTCTGTCAACACTCTGTGACATTAGTTTCTGGAGAAGACAGGGACATTAAATGAGGAACTGAACTGAGTGAGAACAGACAGTACAGAGAAAGCATCTGTGTGCCATTGAACTTTTCTAGTAAGTAAACAAGGCCAAAGCATTAAGAAGAAATGCATGTACAACCATGAAGCAAATCATGAAAACCACTCCTGGGTTGCCAGACAGTAGCAACTTCTATGGCATGTGCTAGTCACATGACCACATGGTAGTTCAGAGGAATTAGTTTGCTGATATAGTCAGAGTAGAGAAAACTAGAGTGCTCCCAGAGCCACTGACACCAGGACATCCTACTATTCCTTTTCCTC
>NW_021610709.1:0-1463 GCF_004785775.1 Grammomys surdaster | reverse complement strand
GTTGTTGTTTAAATTAAGATATTGACAGAATTGGATATTAAATAAAGATATTGACAGAATTTGTTATTAAATAAAGATATTGACAGAAATGGTTATTAAAGAATTGATTATTAAATAAAGATATTTACAGAATTGGTTTTAAAATAAGACATTGACAGAACTGCTTATTACAGAATTGATTATTAAATAAAGATATTGACAGAATTGGATTTTAAATAAAGATATTAAGAGAATTGGTGTTTAAATAAAGATGTTGACAGAACTAGTTTTTAAATAAAGATATTGACAGAACTGTTTATTAAATAAAGATATTGTCAGAATTGATTATTAAATAAAGATATTGACAGAACTGGTGTTTAAATAAAGATATTGACAGAATTGATTATTAAATAAAGATAATGTCAGAATTGGTTATCAAATTAATATATTGACAGAATTGGTGTTTAAATAAAGATATTGACAGAATTGATTATTAAATAAATCTATCGAAAGAATTGTTTGTTAAATAAAGATATTGACAGAATTGGTTATTACAGATCTGATTTTAAATAAAGATATTAACAGAATTGGTTTTAAAATAAAGACATTGACAGGACTGGTTATTACAGAATTGATTATTAAACAAAGGTATTGACAGAATTGGTTATTAAATAAAGATATTGACAGAAATGTTTATTAAATACAGATATAGACAGATTTGGTTATTTAATAAAGATATTGACAGAAAATGTTTTTAAATAAAGATATTGACAAAATTGTTTATTAAATAATGATATTGACAGAATTGATTATTAAATAAGGATATTGACAGAGTAGGTTATAAAATAAAGATATTGACAGAACTGTTTTTTAAATAAAAATATTGACACAATTGGTTTTTAAATAAAATATTAACAGAATTGTTTACTAAACAAAGATATTGACAGAATTGGTTATTAAATAAAGATATTGACAGAACTGTTTATTAAATAAAGATATAGACAGAATTGGATATTTAATAAAGATATTGACAGAACTGTTTATTTAATAAAGATATTGACAGAATTGGTTTTTAAATAAAGATATTGACAGAATTGGTTTTCAACAAAGATATTGACAGAATCAGTTATTAAAGATACTGACAGTATTGTTTATTAAATAAAGACATTTACAGAATTGGTTTTAAAATAAATATATTGACAGAATTGGTTTTTAAATAAAGATATCGACAGAATTCGTTTTTAAATAAAGATATTGACAGAATTGGTTTTTAAATAAAGATATTGACATAACTGTTTATTAAATAAAGATATTGACAGAATTGGTTTTTAAATAAAAATATTGACACAATTGGTTTTTAAATAAAATATTAACAGAATTGTTTACTAAACAAAGATATTGACAGAATTGGTTACTAAATAAAGATATTGACAGAAATGTTTATTAAATAAAGATATAGACAGAATTGGTTATTTAATAAAGAT
>NW_021610708.1:0-1040 GCF_004785775.1 Grammomys surdaster | reverse complement strand
TGGCATAGTGGATCTTCTTACTTTCTCCTTTCTCTGTCCTCACTATCTCAGGCCTTTGAATCCTAAAAGTCCTCCCTCTCTCTGACCTGCTAAGCCATTAGTTGCTGACAACTTTATTTACAAATGAGAACCATCATGAGCAGGGTCCCTCAGTGTCTTACCTAAGATCAGCAGACTCTCTCCAGCAAACAATTTTGGGTACCCAAATTAACAGAATATAAGCAGCATTAGGCTAACTCAGTATACCTCTGCAACTGGCAAGTTGCAGCCTTTAATAGGGCAAAAATATAACATGTCTAGCACATTAATTGTCATCATTTCTCAACTTCACCCTCATTTAAATGCCTAGAGAGTTGAAACAGAAGCAGATAGCACCACATGGGTACAGAAGGTTGGAGGGAATGGAGTATGACTAAAAGAATAAAGTTTCACAAGGGAAAAATGACTAAGTAAGGTATGGTAGAGCAGATAAGTTCAGTGCTTAATAAGTCGTGTCTTTGTAAAGGTCTCTAATAGATGCATTTTAATATTTATTTTTGGTTTGAAGACTGGAAACTGAAATGGCCTAGTAGAATTCCAGCACTGATTAGGTGTGATGCCACATCAGAAAGCCAGGATAGTACTCCAGGGTGCTGTGTACCTCCAATCCAGGGCAGTCTCTCCTCCACTCACTGGGTTTCACCTGCCAGAGTGCAGCTCCTTCAGCTTACTTCAGACTCAGGACTCCTTCCTGGACTGGAAGGTGAGCACAAGGTGCACCTACCAAATAAGGCTCTCCTCACTCATGTTGACAGGACCCATACCTACAGCATTTAAAACAGATGATGCTACAATGCAGAGAGAGAGTTATCCTGACCTCAGCTTCCTCATCATCTTCAACACTTTATTCCCTCCTTCATTTTTTAACATTTTATTGACTTGACTATTATTTTAATAATAAAGTCTCACAGCTTGTCTCCAATTTACAGAGATCCTCCTGCCTCTGCCTGCCAGATGATGGGATTAACTGTTTGTGTCATCACACTCCAAAAGACAAGTAC
>NW_021610707.1:0-1179 GCF_004785775.1 Grammomys surdaster | reverse complement strand
GTCATAGATATCGATGTCATAGATATCTATGTCATAGATATCGGTGTCATACACACAGATGCCATAGAAAGCGATGACATAGATACCGATGTCATAGATATGGATGTCATAGATACCGATGTCTTAGATACACATGTAATATATACCGATGTCTTTGATATCGATGTCATAGATACCGATGTCATAGATAAGGATTTCATATATACAGATGTCATAGATATCGACGTCATAGGTACAGATGTCATAGATACAGATGTCATAGATACCGATGTCATAGATACCGATGTCATAGATACCGATGTCATAGTTACCGATGTCATTGTTACCGATGTCATAGATACCGATGTCATAGATATCGATGTCATAGATACCGATGTCATAGATACCGATGTCATAGATACCGTTGTCATAGATACCGATGTCTTTGATATCAATATCATAGATACCGTTTACATAGATACCGATATCATGGATACCGAAGTCATAGATACCGATGTCATAGATACAGATGTCATAGAAAGCGATGTCATAGATATCGATGTCATAGTTACAGATGTCATAGAAAGCGATGTCATAGAAAGCGATGTCATAGAAAGCGATGTCATAGATACCGATGTCATAGATAACGATGTCATAGATATCGATGTGATGGATTCCGATGTCATAGATACCGATGTCATAGGTATTGATGTCATAGATATCGATGTCATACATACAGATGTCATAGAAAGCGATGTCATAGATGCCGATGTCATAGATACCGATGTCACAGATACCGATGTCATTGATAACGATGTCAAAGATACCTTTGTCATAGATATCGATGTCATAGAGATCTATGTCATAGATATCGGCGTCATACGTACAGATGTCATAGAAAGCGATGTCATAGATGCCGATGTCATAGATACCGATGTCATAGATACCGATGTCATAGTTACCGATGTCATAGTTACCGATGTCATAGTTACCGATGTCATAGATATCGATATCATAGATATCTATGTCATAGATCCCGATGTCATAGATGCCGATGTTATAGATACAGATGTCATAGATACTGTTGTCATAGATACCGATGTCATAGATATAGATGTCATAGATACCGATGCCATAGATATGGATGTCATAGATACCGATGTCATAGATACCGATGTCATAGATACCGATGTCATAGAT
>NW_021610706.1:0-2444 GCF_004785775.1 Grammomys surdaster | reverse complement strand
TGATGCAAAATTACTCAATAAAATTCTAGCGAACCGAATCCAAGAACACATCAAAACAATTATCCATCACGATCAAGTTGGCTTCATCCCAGGAATGCAGGGTTGGTTCAATATTCGGAAATCCATCAATGTAATCCATTATATAAACAAACTCAAAGAAAAAAACCACATGATCATCTCACTAGATGCTGAGAAAGTATTTGACAAAATTCAACACCCCTTCATGATAAAAGTCTTGGAAAGGTCAGGAAATCAAGGTCCATACCTAAACATAGTAAAAGCAATATACAGCAAACCAGTAGCCAGCATTAAACTAAATGGAGAGAAACTTGAAGCAATCCCACTAAGATCAGGGACTAGGCAAGGTTGCCCACTCTCCCCCTACTTATTTAATATAGTATTGGAAGTCCTAGGCAGAGCAATTAGGCAACACAAGGAGGTCAAAGGGATACAAATTGGAAAGGAAGAAGTCAAAATCTCACTATTTGCAGATGATATGATAGTATACTTAAGTGATCCCAAAACTTCCACCAGAGAACTCCTAAACCTGATAAAAAAAACTTTAGCAAAGTGGCTGGATATAAAATTAACTCAAGCAAATCAGTAGCCTTCCTCTACTCAAAAGATAAACTGGCTGAGAAAGAAATAATGGAAATGACACCCTTCAAAATAGTCACAGATAATATAAAATACCTGGGTGTGAACCTAACCAAGCAAGTAAAAGACCTGTATGACAAGAACTTCATGCCCCTGAAGAAAGAAATCGAAGCAGATCTCAGAAGATGGAAAGATCTCCCATGCTCATGGATTGGAAGGATTAATATAGCAAAAAAGGCTATTTTGCCAAAAGCCATCTACAGATTTAATGCAATCTCCATCACAATTCCCACTCAATTCTTCCCAGAGATAGAAAGAGCAATCTTAAAATTTATTTGGAATAACAAAAAACCCAGGATTGCGAAAACTACTCTCAGCAATAAAAGAACTTCTGGAGGAATCACCATGCCTGACTTCAAGCTGTACTACAAAGCAATAGTGATAAAAACTGCATGGTATTGGAACAGAGACAGGCAGGAGGATCAGTGGAATAGAATAGAAGACCCAGAAATGAACCCCCATACCTGTGGTCACTTGATCTTTGACAAAGGGGCTAAAACCATCGAATGGAAAAAAGACAGTATTTTCAACAAATGGTGCTGGTCCAACTGGTGGTCAGCATGGAGAAAAAAGCAAATTGATCCATACTTATCTCCTTGTACAAAGCTCAATTCCAAGTGGATTAAGGACCTCCACCTAAAACCAGCCACACTGAAACTAATAGAAGAGAAACTGGGAAAAAGCCTGGAACACATAGGCACAGGGAAAAAGTTCCTGAACAGAACACCAATGGCCTGTGCTCTAAGACCAAAAATTGACAAATGGGACCTCATAAAGCTGCAAAGCTTCTGTAAAGCAAAGGACACAGTCAATAGGACAGAGCGGCAACCAACAGATTGGGAAAAGATTTTCAGCAACCCTACATCTGATAAAGGGCTAATATCCAAGGTATACAAAGAACTGAAGAAATTAGACTCTAGACTATCAAAGGACCCTATTAAAAAATGGAGCACAGAGCTGAACAAAGAATTCTCAACTGAGGAAGCTCGAATGGTTGAGAAGCACCTAAAGAAGTGTTCAGCATCACTAGTCATCAGGGAAATGCAAATGAAAACAACACTGAGATTCCACCTCACACCAGTCAGAATGGCTAAGATCCAAAACACAGGTGACAGCACATGTTGGCGAGGATGTGGAGAAAGAGGAAAACTCCTCCACTGTTGGTGGGATTGTAAACTGGTACAACCACTATGGAAGGCAGTCTGGCGGTATCTCAGAAAATTGAACATAGTGTTACCTGGGGACCCAGCTATACCACTCCTGGGCATATACCCAAAAGAAGTTTCAACATACAACAGGGACACATGCTCCACCATGTTCATAGCAGCCTTATTTATAATTGCCAGAAGTTGGAAAGAACCCAGATGCCCTTCGACAGAACAATGGATGCAGAAAATGTGGTACATTTATACAATGGAGTACTACTCCGCTATTAAGAACAATCAGTTCACAAAATTCCTAGGCAAATGGATGGAGTTGGAAAATATCATCTTGAGTGAGATGACCCAATCTCAAAAGAACATACATGGTATGCACTCACTGATAAGTGGATATTAGCCCAAAAGCTCACAATTTCTAAGAATCTTCATATAGACCACATAAAACTCACATAGAAGAAGGAAGATCAAAGTATGAATGCGTTGGTCCTTTCTAGAAGGAGTATCAAAAGTGTCAACCAGAACTCCCAAAGTCTAAACCGCCAGCCAGAGAGCACAAAGGGAGGGACTCACGCACCTGTACAGGGAATTGAGGGTGACCTTGTTAGACTTCAGTGAAAGTGGAGGGCC
>NW_021610705.1:0-4718 GCF_004785775.1 Grammomys surdaster | reverse complement strand
AGCTTCTCCTCATGGTGTTATTTTTGAAGGCAAGCTTTTCTACTAATGATACATATCTATTACTTTGAAAATGGTAAACATTCAAATTTAAATCACTAACGACATGGGTACTACCTCATGGCAACACCATGTAAGCATGACTGGCTGTTGACAAGAATACTCTTGTGCAAACACACACTGGGAGTTCATGATTTCAATGAGTAAATGATTAGCAGTTATACTAAAGTTCAGTATTACAAAGCAGTGTATTTTCTAAGGTCTATACAAAAAATTCTATGGAAAAATAAGTACCTGCTCAACAATATTTGAAACTGTACTAATTTATTTAGTTTTGTGGAAATAAGAATAGTTCAGTAGTATTCGGTAATTAAGGAAAGGCTAGTAATAGGCAATCTTGCATAGAATGCACCTCCAGCATTTACAACTTGGTCCATTCTGATAAAAAATAATGTCAGGGGACTCTGTGTTTGTGTAGCTTTGATTCTTGGTTATATTCACAGAAACAGGTGAAAACCTAGAGATTCTAACACACACATCTTTCTATAACACAGCTTTTAAGACCCTGCATCACTCCACAGTAGGATAAAAATAAATGCTGTTCTTGACAGCTCTTCTTCAGAGCCTTGATTAGGAAATAGAGCCTTCACCCAGCTTCTATGGCTAGGAGAATTCTGGATGCAGCTGTTATTCTTTGTATATCCACAGGCATTCCATATCCCATTCTCTCCAATGACAATGCATTTGTCTTTGCTATCTCTTACTCTGCTTCTGTGAATGTCTGCCCTGTAAGGAGCCGCCATTAGAAGATGGCGCTTGTCACAGATGTTTGAGGTGGAAAACAACTGCATTCAGGGTCGTAAACACCTGCTGTGAGCCTGCCTATCTTTCAGACACAGCTCCTCAACCTCCCAAGCAGTATGTAAATGAAGTTCTGCAAGAAGCACCAATTAGACACTTATACGCAGTTGTGATAACTATTTAAGCAGCACCCATTTCGGGCATGGGGTCTTTTGCTTTGCAATTAATGCTGTGTTCCCCAATAAAGTGCGTGAGGAAGGATCCTGTTGTTGCATCATCCTTGCTGGCGAGGCAGGCGTGACACTGCCCCAATGATCCTGGATGATAATATTGCTGCTGCTGCTGCTGCTGCTGCTGCTGCTGCTGCTGCTGACCTTGATAGTGATAGTGGTTGTATTTTAGCTATATTACTAGGAATAACATATAAATATGTAAATAATTTTTCTGAAGACATATAGAGTCCTTCACAGTTTAGGTCTTTTTTGTCAGTATTTCACAGCCTCATGTCATGCTAACTGTTGGCATTAGGTAGTTAATTATGTACTTTTCTAGTATGGTCAGATATTTATTGCAATTCATGGTCTCTAAAATCTAGATTCCCATTTGTACACATGAGAATATAGACTGGCACAAAACAGATGGAATAAGGTCAGATTCCTGGGGACTTAATTAGAGCTTGGTAGTAGCCTGGACAATGAGTATGTGGCAAAAAACCTTAGTGCCTGAGATCGAGCTTAGCATTCTGAGATACAAGACAGCTGTTACTGTGGCCCTTATCCTGGTGGAAAGAGAGGCTGGCAGAGATGGCAGATGCCATGATGAAACCATTAGCCCTCAATTGGAGTACTGGACTGTGCAGCTCCTGTGGCTGAAAAAAAAAAAAACAGTGTTCAGGAAGTCGAGACCTAGAAGTCATCAGAGACTAGCCTGTGGTTTGATAATATGTACTTTAAATGTTCTTCAAAAGTGAAAAGGAAAAGAAACTGTGTATAGACAGTCATAAAAATAAATATTAAGTCAAACAATAAGGTGAAGTCTCCAAAGAAACAAGTAACTTAGAGATTAAAAATAACAATAATTTCTGTGTTAAAAAATGGGGAACACAATGGTAGACGACACTTGAAACATGTATAATTATTTTTTAATTATCAACAATGAAATAATTGTATTTTCAGCAATTACTGCAGTTTTATATATCCTCCTTAAGAAAGATAAGAATAAAGCATACACATATAAGGAGATAGCTAGCAGTTAAATAATGGCATGGATACTTACGAATATTTATTATAGTTTGCCATTTAGGTTGGTCTATTTCCATAATAGCTCATATAAATTAATTCAGCCTAATCCTAGTATTACATTTGGCCAGCTCTACCTCTTTCCTGATATACATGTCCATCAGACCTCATGTCCTTCTAGAAAATCTTCTATTACTGATTTCTTCTCCCAGAGACTCCCTTAGCGAGGAAGATCCATCTTCCTTTTACTGCCCAGATATTGGCTGGTAAATCTTTATTAAGCCAACCATGTGAGGAAGGTGAATGCTAACATGAGGCCTGTGAGGAGACATAGGAACAAAAATACCAAGATCCAGTAGGCTCTTTGCCAGTATATGCATCAATAAGTGAATATACAGAAACACCTTCACAAAACATAACTCAACAAGAGGGGGCAGATCCTGGAAAAACAATGTTTTGAATATGAAGTGCTGTTTGGAAATGGAGAAGTGATAGCTTCTACAAAGATTAACTAAAATTAACGGTTATAAGAAAGCTGTATTCATTTCTAGGATCTTGCTGTGTAAGCAATAGTAAAATTTAAAAGTATATAGTTATCATAGGGCATGACAAAATGAAGTGAGTGTACTCAGAGAAGAGACTATGTCATAGAATGTGACAAGCCAAAGGGTCTCTAAAGGATTTCTTGAATTGGAAGGGGAAGCCACATATTCCAACATTTGAACACCCATAAGATTGTATGTTAGGAAGTACACAGTATAGTTTTGAGCCTCCTAAGATTTGAGGAACATCTAATATTTCTGAGAAGCCTTCAGCATTTCTTAAGTTTCTGTGTTGATCCTGAGCTCTCCTGAAGGGAGGTTTGTGTCTGAGTTCACATTAATGCCTTTTTTCTCCAAATTTCTGGCACAATTAGTGATGTGCAGTTTAGATTTTTAAATGGCTATTGGAAGCATCTCCATTAATACTGACTCTGGATTTTAAGTTCCAATTCAGTGTGCCTCCAATAATCAATAATATAACAATGCCATTTGCTAATTCTTTCTTTAATGCAGTTAGACCAAGTTATATGATAATTTGTTACAGAGACTCTAGAGACAGTACATTTGAGGGACAAGGCCTGTGAGAGTTTCATGACAACAGATGTAACTCATGTAGCTACACCTGGGACTGTAAATCTGAGAATAACAAAAGTTATCACATCACACACACACACACAATGTAAACCACATATCCAATTCCATTTCTTTAAAACTTGTGCCCCTCACTTCAGAGAAAGCCACCATGCATGAAAAAGTACAATGACATACATCATTTGATAGAAGCTCATGTAAAAAGGAGTTTGATGCTCACTGTCTAAGGCTGAGCTTTTAGCCTGAGACTGGGGCCTGCTCTAAGTAAGGGAGGATCTAGAGGTTGTAAAAGGAAAGCAGATCATAGGCCAATTGTTCCCCCTGGACAGAGCAATTTACTTTGAGTTGTCTAGAGGAAATATAGACACAGACCTCACGGATAATTTCTTCATCCCTACCTTGCCCAGGCACTCTCAGAAAAATAAGAAATGACATATATGAAGCCACATGGCCATTGCTCTGTAAACATAAAGATGACCCCTTCTTTGTTCATTCACCAGGGTATGCCTTCCTTACATGATTGTTTTGCCCTCTTGAATCAGAGGCATGGCTGTCATTAGAGAGTTCTTAAAACTGACTACAATTTTTGGGTCTTTGCTGACTTGTTGGATGTCCATCTTTGGGATATGCGTTTCAGTGTTGGATGCAGATCTTAATAGTAGAGAGGCCAGCGCAGGTTCTGAGGGACTCACATCATTTTGTTCACTCCACTACATTGTTTGATATACTATGAGTTTATTTCAGACATTATATATCCTCTTTGATCTGTCTCAAATTTCCTAATAGTCAAAGAGAATTTGGCAAAAATATCACAGAAGTGAATACGACTCTGGTTACACTTACATAATATAAGACCAAGTAATTTGCTGTTTTTACTTTGACTACTTGGGTGAAGCACTGTATTTAAGGATATGCATTTGGAATATCCCAGTGAAACTCTAAAAGAAGATATCAAAAAAAAAACACAGATAATCCCCTAATGGTGTAGGTCTAGGAGTGTTTATATATATAATTTTCAGTTCTTTTCTATGACAGAGGTGTATTCTTTTGTTTTCTTTTCTTTTATTGGATATTTTATCATTTACATTTCTAATATTATCCTCTTTTCAGGTTTCACCTCCAGAAACCCCCATCCAATCTCCCTTCCTCCTGCTTCAACAAGAGTCCTCCCCAACACCACACACTCTCCCCTCTTCTCCCTGGCATTCACCTACTATGGGGCATCAAGCCTTCATAGTACCAAGGGTCTCTCATCCCATTGATGCCCAATAAGGATACCCTCTGCTACATATATGACTGGAGCCATGGGTAACTCCATGTGTGCTCTTTTGTTAGTTGTTTCATCCCTGGGAGCTCTGGGGAGTTCTGGATGATTGCAAACCCCTTCAGTTCCTTCAGTCCTTTCTCTAACCCCTCCATTGGGGACCCCATGTTCAGTTAAATGGCTAACTGCAAGCATCCACTTCTGTATTTGTTAGGCTCTCGCAAAGCCTCTCAGGAGGCAGCTTTATCAGGCTTCTGTCAGCAAGCAATTCTTGGCATCCATAAT
>NW_021610704.1:0-6197 GCF_004785775.1 Grammomys surdaster | reverse complement strand
CTAAAAAGGATTCTATATACCCAGTATCCATAATTTTTCCTTCTACATTCCCCCATTTTTTTCTAATGATAGTTTTTAATCATAAAAACTTAACTCCACTTCTTCTAATGTAAATCTGATTACAGATCTTGCATTTCAGTATCTTCATAGCTTCTATTTCCCTGTCTGAGGGTTTGATATTGATGGCATAGCAATAAAAGCTGAACAGCACTAACTCTCTAACAAAGGTAACTAATCTGTTTAAGAAGCAAAAACCAGAATCAAAAGAGGACCAGGGAAAATATCAGAGTGTTAATGTCTAATTCCTGAAGCATGTCCTGAGAGGCTGCCTCATGGTTGGGCTGCACGCCATTGGCCACACTCGCAGGGTTTCTAGTGTCCTCTGGAATGCTGCACCGGCCTCACCCAGAGGATTCAAGTCTTTGCAGCTGGTCGCCTGCTCCCACAGGTATAGCTCGTTTCTCCACAGGCCAAACATGGTCGGACATCGCAGGCAGCTTGGTGGTGTTGAACTAGAACCGCGTCACACTCGGGTCTCTAGTCTCGTAGGCCCCTTTCAGCTGTTCTCAGACCTCGCGTCAGACCATTTTAAGTGCTTTTATGTAGGCAAACAAGGATTTAGAAAGGACAGCATTAGGATCATTCATTCTGCCCGCCCCAGTAAGTGGCAGAGGTACCCCACACAAAATCTCAAAGGGTGTAAGCTTAAATCACTCTAGAGTGTTCCACACTCAGAACAAGGCAAAGGGAAGGGGGGCTGTCTAGTCATTACCACCGGTCTCCAATGCTAATTTGGTCAAGGTCTCCTTAACTGTTCTATTTATCCTCTCTATCTGTCCTGAACTCTGGGGTTTATAAGCAAAATGTAATTTCTAATTAATCCCCAGCTGTGTGGCCAGTCCCTAACTAAACTGGGCAACAAAGGCCATTAACAGACCCAGTTAGTTACCTTGGGTATTCCAAACCTTGGAAAGATTTCTTCCAGGATCTTCTTTCCATATTTTGCCAGCTTGACTTCTGTGAAGTCCATCTCCCAGTAAGCTCTGGGCCAGTCGCCCCTCAGTCTCTTCCCATTGGTTAAGGCACAAGCTCTATAGTTTCTCACCACAGCTTTCGCCAAATCAGACAGTCTTTCTTCTTGTGGGAGAATTAATTTTACCATCTCAGTTTTTTATTACCCCATAAGGGGTTTCAGAGTGAAAGCCCAAATTGTCCATCACTTGATGGTCGTTGGTGGCATATCTGAAACTGGTATCTCGAGTGTCAAAATAGTCTCTGGAACCCTTACTGCTAGAATCATTGCTCCCTGGGGAGCTTTCTAGGCAGCCATGTCAGCCATCTGATTTCCTTTTTGCAACAGTGTCCTGAGCCCTTTGGTTTTGGTTCAAAGAGGCTCAGTATTTCTGTAGTTGTCAGCAGCCCTCTTTGTCTATAAATTGCACCATGTATATGAGCCGTGGCAAAGGCATATCAGTACTCACTTTCCATCTGCCACTGAATCTCCCGCCATTCGCTTACCTTCCACCACGAAACTGCTGCCATCTGTATAGCAGTTAAGACTTCCTGGCCAGGGCTGGTCCTTCAGGTCGCTCCGAGTACCTGTTTCTTCTGCCAGGATATCAACACAGTGATGGATGGGAGAAGAGTCGTCAGTCACAGGCAGCAAGGTGGCAGGATTCAAGATGGCCGGAGGTGCAAAGATCACCCCTTTCAGTCAACAACAGGCTCTGATAGTGCATCATGCGAGTATTAGTCATCCATCAGTCAGGGGGCTGCTGGAAAGTTGATGCTGCCAAAAGTCCTCTCTGGGGGGAGCGAACTGAGGAGGTTAAGTGTCTTGTACTCCCTTATTGACTTTTCTTAGATCTTGTATTGGCTTGTAATCATTAGTGCCTGGCTTCTTCAGTTTCAACCCAAACTTTTGGGAAATCTGCTTGCCATTCACTGATATCTGGGGCTTCCGCCTTTGTCACCCAGGTTTTCTGTCTGTCTAATTCCTATCCTATCTTTTGCCTTTCTCTCCTGCACTGCGGCCAAAATCCTTCTCGCCTGCAATCTCACCTGCCTTTTCTCTCTTTTCTCTCTTATACTTTCTCTGCCTCCTTAACTAAATCTTCCAGTAACCTCTCAAGAAACACAGACAGTGGCTCGTTTGGTCCCTGAAGGACTTCTCTTACCTTGGCCAAATTGGTGGGCCATCTCGCTGCCCTTGGAGACCCGCTAGAGCCCGATGGTAGACCACCAGCCGCCCCTTACCTGCAGTTAAGGGGGAATCCGGCATCAATCTCATTGGGAAGCTGCATAGGCTGCCCGTTGTCACCAAGAACGTTCTTACAAGCTTCTAACAGAATTCTTTCCTTCTCTTCAGTAGTAAAGAGAACCTGTAAACTCTATTGACAATCATCCCAGGTGGGCTGGAGGGAAAACATCAAAGACTCTACCAGTCCCGTCAGACTGGCTGGTTTGTCTGGAAAGGAGGGGTGATTAGTTTTCTAAGAACCCCACAGATATCTTTTCTCTTTCTTAAGGGGGGGGCTAAATTTGTCTCTACCACTGTATCTAATTGACAGCAGGCTAGTACTGTGTCACAGCTTTTCTTATTTTTTCTTACTCTAGCAATCATTTCCACCTGCTCTATCTTCTTTTCAACCATAAACATGAGTGAGTCAAAATTTCTAGAGCTCACAATTGAACTGCCAACTGCAGTCACTGTTTCACTATACTTTTAAGTTTCTTTTTGCAATACTAGAGTGTAACCATAATTTTGAGAAACAAAACCAATTTTTAGCAATGTAAACAATCTATTTTCTCTAAAATCAACACTAAATGTATTACTTTCAGGTTACAAAATTGGCTGTCAGTTCTTATATATGAATGCATGATAGTGTAGCTTTTAATAACTCATAAGAGACATTGTTTTAAATCCTATCTCTATACATCTGGTTTCTGAATGACTCCAAACCTGAGTTACCAGCTTTAGGCCAACTTTCTTTTACCAAGGTTGCAAATTCTTAACCATACCCAATACCTTATAGGCCAAATAATCTATAACCAAGACATGCAGAACATTTTTATGCTTTAAAAACCAGTCATAAACAAAAATGAAGTAAATGCATAGCTTATATTTTTTTCAAACAAAATTTTCTTACTTTTTCTGGCTGTAATTTCAGAAGAAGCACCTTGTCACCTGCTAAACTCAATAATCAATGAGACCAAGGCAGGGCTCTAAAAGTCAATTGAAACTGTTTTTTTGTTTTTACTTTTCTTTACTCTTAACTTCTTGTAAGGCTATTAGCCATTCCTTGAGGCAAAACTTTCTAGTGATATTGCTTCATGGACTCTCAAAAAAAAAAAAAATTACAAGCATACTCACTGCATGTAAACCTCTCATCTTAAAGGAACAGAAAAAAAAACCCACTCTTCTAAATCTATAATAATTCCATATGCATTTCTTGGAATGGCAGCTGGAGTAGGCAAGTCAGGTTGTAATTAATTTCTCCAGCATAATCATTATATAGCTCCTGGACCATAAACTGTCTCTTTTAAATGTCCTTGGGTCTGAGGCTGACCTGTCTTCCCCAAGGAAGAAGCAAGGCAATAAAACAAATTCCAGAAAACACCCTTCCAGGGACTAGTCAGAGTGACCATGACAACAGGAATGTCACACCAGCTTCTGCTGAGCCCTCTCTGAGCTTTGTCTTAACTCAAATGTGAAAGTTCTTAATTTGGGCCTATTTCCTGAGGCCTGGCCCAACGATTATCTCTCCTACACTGAGAACAGATTCCAGAGGAGTGATTCTTCTGTCTGTCTATGTCTCTATTTTTTTTTTTTGGAGTCTTTCCTAAAATGACCTATGTCCCCAAACCCAGAACATTCCTTAACACCTCAGCACTGTGAAAGCATGGCTTAGACTGTAGTTATCATTCTCATAAGCCAATTGTGTAACCAAGACTCCTGCCTGAGGGTCTCTAAAAATCCTACCTGTCCTTTTAGCGGCCTATCAAGGCCTTATTTGATCCCAGATAAAACTTTACACTGAAATCTCCTTTTCAATCTTGGGGGAAGAAAAGAAAATCAGTTTCTTTACCAAGAAAGCCAAAAAGTTCTTAGCCTCTCTAAGAGCAGCTTGTGTAAAGAATCATTTTTGCCAGGGCTCCTCCTGCTGTGTCTCACTTTCATCCACAGAGCAGGGGGACTTGCCTATAAGTTTTTACCCTTTTTATCTTTCTTTCTATACATGAAACATAGAACAGACATTTATTCTAATAAAACAAAGACAGACAACGACACACGTGGACAAATTTGGCGCCAAGGACTCACAATAGACATAGAAAGCATAACCAAGAATCTCTCCTGTAGGGGACAGAGAGTTCTCCTTCTTTTGCTAACACACTGTGGAGATCAGACAATTGTTTTAGCTATTTCTCTGCCAATGGCCATGTTAACTCATGTTAACTCTTGTTAACTCAGGATATTTAACACAGTAGATTCAGTCCAAAATAACGTCAGTCACAGTCCAAAAACACGCAAACAGTTCATCAAGAAAACAGAGAAAAACACAGTCAGTTCACCCCCATCACGGGCGGTGGATATACCACATACAGACAGTTCTCGCTCCTGTCACAGGTGCAGAGACAGGTTACACAATCAAGGCATGAAAGACTGCTGGTGAGAGAACCTAATAACCAGATGACATGGCCAGCCCATGCTGGACCTAATAACAGATTTCTTACATCACCAGCAATGAACAACACAGAATTAGACCCAGACACACACAGCCACAAGAGCTTCAACAGACGCCATCCCAGGCGGCAGTGGCCATAGACCACCTTCAGACAGAGAAGGGGTCATTTCTGACCCTATCTCTCATACAAACGTACTCCAGAGTGTCTTCTAGAGAACTGTGGCCTGCAGTGTGCCGACACATCTGTCCCACTGCTTCCACTTCCCACGAATTCCCTCCAGGAATTCGTAACCTGACCCTCTCCCAGGGTCTCAAACTGCCCTCAGTGGCTTGCCTGGTTTCTGCTCCTGCCACGAGCACAGAAACCAGACTACATAGACGGTCACCCCTGTCATGGGCGCACAGAAACTTCACAAACACAGTACACTGCCCCACACCATGAGCACAGACACCTCACAAGCACAAGCACAAGCACACAGTCCATTGTCTCTATCACATCACGAGTAACACAAAACACAGACAAAACAACTACACAAACCGTCTCAACCAAGAAGGCCAAAACCAATACAGAAAAACAGATGGCCAGGAGGTCTCTCACACCTCCTCCAGCAGGCCAGGAGGTCTCTCACACCTCCTCTAGCAAGCCACCGTCCTCTCTGGCCTCCAGACGGGCACCCACCAGGCGTCCCTGGGGTCCCTCCTCACCTGGGACGTCTCCCAGGTTGTGGCAGTGGTAACCCTCCTAGCACGTCTGCTGGTCACCCATTCGCCTCCTGCCGAGACAAAAGGTTTGCTGTCTCTTACGAGACAGAAACAGCTGCCAAGCCAAACCATAGAAGTGCACTTTCCAGAATTCCAAACGAGACGGATCGACACACAAAACACACAAACAAAACCGCGGTGCCCTTACCTCCCAGTGGGGGTCTCAGAGATCAGGGTGGTCGCAAATCCCGGACGAGCCCCCAATGAAGACCTCCGCAGAGGGGAGACCCTCTCTCAAGTCTCAGAAAGTCGCGACCACCCAGTAATCTACTCGAGACACCATATACCGGAGCAATTGCGAGGTTATTTATTAGGGCGTGACAACTAGCTGCCGGTCAATTCGCATGCCCACGCAGGAGCTGAATTGACCCCGACTGCCAGTTTGAAAGGAGTTTTTATAGGGAAAAACCACAAACCAAGGAAATGAGGAGGGGGTGAGGGGGTTGCTAGGGTGGTATAACATAAAAATAGTGGAACATTCCAAAGGAACCCAACCTACATGAGTCAGGTCAGATGAAAACTCTCTGTACACTTATCTTTCTCAAGAATGTAGTCCTGCCCTGTCACTTCGGCCTTGCCCTGTCACTATGGTTCTCAGCTTGGTTCCACCTGACTAAATTGCATTCTAGCCAGTCTGTCCACATTTCCAACCTGCTTCATGCCTCCATGTCTTTGTAAAGAAAGCCTAAAGAATATTTTATGTCTAAAAAGGATTCTATATACCCAGTATCCATAATTTTTCCTTCTACA
>NW_021610703.1:0-1128 GCF_004785775.1 Grammomys surdaster | reverse complement strand
ATATTAATATATATATTATATTCTATATAATATAATATTATATAGAATATAAAATTATATTCTATATAATATAAAATATGTATATAATACTTTGTAGTATATTACATATACTATATTATATAATTTAATTATTATAATTCATTATTATATATTATTATAAATTATTATATTATATATTATTATATTATATATCATGTATTATATATTATTATAATTCATAATTATTATAATTCATTATCTAAATAACAATATAATTATATTAACATGATATACTGTATTAATTAAGATATATATTGAGATATATATATTTGATATATATATTGATGTTATATTAATATATTTTATCCTATTGTGTAGTGTGTCACATACATAATATTGTACCATATTTTATATGTATGGTATTATATATTATACAATATCATTATAGTAATATGATACGTTGTATTAAGATATATGTTAAGGTTATATTAATATATTATATCCTATTATATAGTGTGTCATATACATAATATTACACCATATTTTATATGTATGGTACTATACATTACACTATATACAATACCATATAATATAATCATATCAAAATATAATATTGATCATTATAATAAATGATATAATCAATATACAATTGATTATATCAATGTATAATATTGACCATATAATAATTATTAACATATTAAGAGTCAACATTATATTCACATACTGTATTGTTATATAATATACATTACATTATATAGTCTATAGAACACACATATAGATATTAATAGATGTATATTCATATCTATCGATTATAATGTCACTGCCATGACTCACTATCTGCTCGCCTGCTATAGGGGAGCGTGGATTCTCTTCCTGTGTCAGTTGTGGAAGACGTCCGCCTTCCCAGAGATACCTCGTGATGTCATGTCCATGATGTCATCTCCGTGATGTCACACCTGTGATGTCATGCCCGTGATGTCACAGTGTGATGTCATAACCGTGATGCCACACCCATGATGTCACAACGTGATGTCACACACATGATGTCATGTCTGTGATGTCATACCCATGATGTCATAGCCATGATGTCATAGCCATGATGTCATACCCATGATGTCATACCCATGTCATACCCATGATGTCACAACC
>NW_021610702.1:0-1338 GCF_004785775.1 Grammomys surdaster | reverse complement strand
GATTTTCACTCCAGTACGTTTCATAACCCACAGTGTTTGTTGTTATGAATCATACCATGTGACGTCATATTTTTACAGTAATCATTATGTTATCATTGTTTTAGTATGATACTATGGTTATTGTTATTATCGTTGTTATTTATCATTCTATTACATTTTGTAATCCGCAGTGTTATTTGTTATCGTTATTATTATCGTTATTATTGTCATTATTATTGTTACTATTATCGTTATTATTATTATTATGTTATTGTTCTTGTTATTGTTGTTATTATTATCATTATTATTATCGTTATTATTATTATTAGGTTATTGTTCTTCCTATTATTGTTATTAGTATTGTTATTATTGCTGTTAGTATTGTTATTGTTATTATTGTTGTTATTATTATTGTTATTATTATTGTTGTTATTATTATCATTATTATTATTGTTATTATTAATTATTGTTATTGTTTTATCAGTATTTTATCATCACATCATCATCACATCATCATCACATCATCATCATCATGTTTGTTTCTGATTTCCTATTAATTATGACTGATGACTATTGATTATTCATGTTCATTTAATTCTGACTTACTATTATCTATGACTGATGACTATTGATATTTCAGCTTTATTTATTTCTGATTTCCTATTAATTATGACTGATGACTATTGATTATTCATGTTCATTTTTTTCAGATTTACCATTATCCACGATGGTGAATATAGATTATTCATGATCATTTATTTCTGATTTACTATTATCAATGATTGGTGATTATTGATCATGTTCATTTATTTCTGACTTACTATTATCTACGACTGATGACTATTGATATTTAAGCTTTGTTTATTTCTGATATCCAATTAACTTTGACTGATGATTATTGGTCGTTCAAGTTCATTCATTTCTGATTTAGTATTATCCATGAATGATGAATATTGATTATTCATGTTCATTTGTTTCTGACTTACTATTATCTATGACTGATGACTATTGATATTTCAGCTTTATATATTTCTGATTTACTATTAAGTGTGAATGATGACTATTGATTATTCATGTTCATTTATTGCTGATTAACAGTTATCCACGAATTCTGAATATTGAGTATTCATGTTCATTTATTTCTGACTTACTATTTTCCATGATTGATGACTATTGATATTTCAGCTTTGTTTTTTTTCTTGTTTATTATTAACTATGCCTGATGACTATTGATTATTCATGTTCAATTATATGTGTTTTCCTATTATCCCCGAATGGTGAATATTGATAATTCCTGTTCAATTATTTGTGACTTACTTTTATCTATGACTGATGACTATTGATATTTCTGCTTTGTTT
>NW_021610701.1:0-4300 GCF_004785775.1 Grammomys surdaster | reverse complement strand
GAGACTGAGCCCCAAATAAAATGGTGCCCATGAACTCAGTGGTCCTTGAAGTGTTTGTCAGTGTGGGCTAGCTTCCCCTGCTGTATTTATTTATGAATTGTCTTAAGTTTATCAGCGTTTAAAATGAGGACAGCTGCTAACCTTTGTGGACCAAATGTCATGCTGCCACTAAAGAAAAGACCCATTCTAGGAGGGGAAGAACCCTCAAGCTGCCAGTATTGATCGACAGACTATCAGAACACTGGACTGGACTGTCATAAGGATGGCAAGATGCTCTGGGAGATATTGGACACCTCCAGTTTCTTCATTTCTGGATTGAGTTCTTGTTTTTCAATGCTGGTCTTCTTCATATAACCTCAAGACCTTCACATCCAGCAGTTGGATTCAGTCTCAGCTGCTGCCTGGGAATGCATCACCCTTCCTATCTGCCCTCATCTGAGTCCCTGTCACCTGCTCTTGCTGATTCTCATTTCTAAAGATCTGCCCAGTGTCAGTCCTCCACCAGCCATGCACACTGCTTCCCTGGACCCCAGCAGGTTCCACTGTTGACCATTGCCCCTCTCAACCCTCTCTCCATCACTTTCACAAATACCCCTGGATCCTGGTGCCCTCTGTATCAATCCTGATTCCGTTTCCATTGGTCCAACTATCTTGCATATCCCTATGACCTCCTGCTATGTGGTCACTCTGTTTAATGGGGGCAATAATCATAATGCCATATGGAAGACACCTTAATTAATGTTGGGAACAATGGATTTGGGATGCCATTCACAGCACTGTCTGAATCACACCCAGTGTTATGTGGGAGTCTAGCTTGAAATGGACAGATTCCACAGTGGAGGCAGAGAGGGTAGTTCTAGGGAGAGTGAGATACATTGGAATGTCAGTCTTCTCCGAGGCCAAAGAAAAACACTGAGTTCTGACAATAACCTTCCCTTTGACATCTTCTCTAAAGCGTTTGAGACAAAGAATAGAAGGTTTTTGGCTCATCCTGAGGTACAATCTTGCACAAGACTTAATGTTCATGGGTAGCCAGTGAGCAGAACATGGTACCCAATCAGCCCCTGGTACATATTTATTCTTATTATTTCTTATGCTTGTATGCTTTCAGTGGCTCAGACTTTCAGAATGCTCTTTACCATGCTCTGGGCAGTGTGGCAAAGTGGGGAGAGCATTGGGCTATGAGCCTGAAACGCTTTCTAAGCCCTATATAGGCAATTATGAGTTTTGAGTCTTTGGGCAATTTATCTAACTCTCTGAAGTTTGCCTCTGCACTTGTCAAGTTACAGTGAAATCTGATTTTGTTCTTATTATCCAAGCTGGCATGGTGGACAGATATGATAACAAACCAACATGTTTTATATATAGCCATTTAAGAGGGAGAGTCAACTGATTTGTGCCACGGATGACTCTCTCTCTCTCACTGGCTATGAGATGCCTGTTATCCAGTGGCCATTAGTAGGTTTCCTGTTCTTCCCATGAAGCCTTCATTTGTTAGTCCAGTACCTCAAGAAATGAAAATATGAAGAAGCATAGTTGTGCTTTTTATTGAAGTGGTTCTGCACTGAAAATTCTGACACTGTGCTCAACATGGCACTAATAAGTTTTTCTGCTTTGAGTAGTACTTCTTAGACAAGCGCTAAGGGAACACAGTTAAGGAAAACCCAGTAAAAAGAAATCATAAAGGAGAAGGATCATAAACCACTGGTGTGACCTTCTGCTGTCCTCGGGTTAATTTGACAGCAAGGATTCTAGTTTAGAATTTGACACAAGGATTCTCATAATATAACCTTGTTCCTATGAATGGAATATTAAAAGGCACACAGCCATGCATCTAATCATCTGGGTAAGCAAGAGAGCAGAAGAACTAGAGAAGAGCCTCCCTCTTCATTTCCAAGGAACACAGGAGCAAAGCCTGGGGGTAGACACCACCCTGCTGGCATTGAGTGATCTCTCCTGAAAGTTGGCCATGAACCTTTGGCTAAAATTCTGCAACATTAACGAGTCAGTGGCCTGGCATGGACATCAAACTGAGACAATGAACTATTTTCTAGACTAGGGCTTGGTGACTTTGGAGATATGGAGATATTGGTAAAAAGTGACTATCAATACAATTTACCTAGCAAACATATTTCTCATAATCTGTTTTAAAAATTTTTCTCAGAAAGTCATCAGACTATCTCCAGTCATCAGTGGCACACCAGAGAAGACAAGAGAATTAGAAGAAAAGAGGCAATGAATGGAAGAACTGAAGGAGTGCTCTTGAGGATCCTGAGCTCCCTTGTCTCAGGATGCCCTTCTACTTGGACACCTTTTTCTCCTCAGAGCTATATATTTCCTTGGTGTACTGGCTGATTTTATGTCAACTTGACACAAGCTGGAGTTGTCACAGAGAAAGGAGCTTCAGTGGAAGAAATGTCTCCATAAGATCCATTTGTAAGGCATTTTCTCAATTAGTGAAGAAGGTGGAAAGGCTCATTGTGGGTGTGTCATCCCTTGGCTGGTAGTCTTGGGTTATAAGAAAGCAAGCTGAGCAAGCCATGGGAAGCAAGCCAGTAAGGAACACCCCTCCATGGCCTCTGCATCAGCTCCTGCTACCTGACCTGCTTGAGTTCCAGTCCTGACTTCCTTTGGTGATGAACAGCAATGTGGAAAGTGTAAGCTGAATAAATCCTTTGCTCCCTAACTTGCTTCTTTGTCATGTTGTTTGTGCAAGAATTGTAATCCCAACTAAGACAAATTGGTACCAGCATAATGGAGTATTCCTGTGACAACCTGACCATGTTTTGGGGAGGACTGTGGAAGGACTTTGGAAATTTGTGCTAGAAAAGCCATCCAGTGTTAAGAGTACTGTGGCATGTTGTATAGGAGCTTGAAGACAATGTTGAGAGTACTGCAAATTATGGAGGCCTGGCTTGTGAAATTTCAGAGGAAATATTAAAGACTCTTACCAGTGCCATTGCTGTTTTGATTGTGAAGATTCTGTCGTTTTGGTTACCTGGAGCTGAAGAATCAGCTGTAAACACAAGAGATCAGAACTACTAAAGCAAAACCTTTGTGTTACTGGGACTGTTGATGCTGGTTAGCTGGAGCTAAGAAATTAGCACTGATTACGAAGAGACCAGGATCACTGAGGTGAAATCTTCTGTGAAGTGTTTTCTGAGAGCACAGAGGTTGTGTTCCAGAGATAGCCAAGGTTGTACCATGTGCTGTGGTTGGACTTGGTGATGTGTAAGAGTCACCCAGATGGAACTGGTTTTGAAGGCATGAAGGGGTCATGAAGACCAGCTGATACTCGACACTGTGAGAGGCAGCTGAAGGCCATTGGTGAAGAAGGTGAAACCTCAGTTGCAATTGATGGCCCAGGACTGAACGAGTCATGCAAAGGAGTTGAGTCTTGGCACCATGAAGAGAGCAGATGAGAGATGATTGATGAAGCCTGTTATAGTGGAAGACAACAGTGTTTTGGAGATGCCAGTACCATGAGATGACCATCAAGAACAGCAGCAGCAGGAGCATAAAGGCAGCTGGAGCTTAGAAGACAAGGTGTGTGGTATAAAGGGCAGGCCTGGAGAAGTGACCCAAGTCCATGGAGGAGCCCAGAAGATCGTGAGTTGGATCCCAGTCATTGGACAGTTGTAGTTTGATTTTGGTTTTGAATGTGACTGTGCCTGATATTTTTCCCTCTTGAAGAAAGAAATTATTTTAGTGGAGCCCACATTTAAGAGACTTTTAATTGTAAAAAGATTTTGAATTTTAAGAGATTGGATATTTTAGAGATTAAAATTTTAATAATTTGCAAAGACTTTGAGACTTTTAAAGTTATGTAAATCTTGGGGATGAATAAGAAAGTAAGGTTTGAGGCTAAATAGTTTTGTGTTTGTGAGTTGACAAGGGGTCAATTGTAGGAGCTGGTTTTGTGTCAACTTGACACAATCTGGAGTTATTACAGAGAAAGGAGCTTCAGTTGAGAAAATGCCTCCATGAGATCCAGCTATAAGGCATTGTCTCACCTAGTGATCAATGTGGAAGAACTCATTGTGTGTGATGCCATCCCTGGGCTGGTGGTCTTTTGTTCTATAAGAAAGCAAACTGAGCAAGCCAGGGGAAGCAAACCAGTAAGCAGCACCCTCCATAGTCTCTGCATCAGCTCCTGCTTCCTGATCTTCTTGAGTTCCAGTCCTGACTTCCTATGGTGATGAACACCAACCTGGAAATATAAGCTGAATAAACCCTTCCCTCCACAAATTGCTTCTTGGTCATGATGTTTGTGCAGGAATAGAAACCCTGAGTAAGACAG
>NW_021610700.1:0-1767 GCF_004785775.1 Grammomys surdaster | reverse complement strand
TCTGGCCTCAAATGAAGAGGAATACACCTGCCCCAGTGTTCTGAATGTTGAAATTATGCCAGGAACACTTGCATATTATCTGTCTATAGAGTCAAATAATGTAATCAAACTATGTATATGTGAACAACATAATTTATATTCTATAAAACATCCTTTGACTGTCTATCCATTTAAACTACCACAACACTAACATCCTAAGAACTAAAAATACCAGAAAAACTATTTTAGTTGTAGAGGGTCAAAGGATCTTGTGGTCAAAGATTAGCTCTAGGGAAACGAGGAATACAAAATTGAAGTGGTTTCTCTTCAATGGACAGGAAAGGACACTCTTTTCTGACCAAAAGTGAGGGAATGGCTGTAGTACGTAGCTTGGTGATCTGTGGTAGATGTAGTGCCAGGCCACACCTGAAAATCCCAGAATATTAAGCTTATCACAATCTCTTCCTCCCTAGGGAATTGTTTCTTAGTCAATAGAAACTAGCCTTAGGGGAGATGTGACATGCACTGTATAGATTCGTGTTTGCTACAATGTAGGTTTAATCCTCATTTAAGCCCTTTAGTTTTAGAACCCAACTTAATGAAAGAGTCACATGTCCTTTGCAATAGACTTTTAAAGTATATTTAAATATTTGTTGTGCTCAGGGGATTGAGATAATTGTCATCAAGATTTTTTTTTCCAAAATTATACTCTCCTTAAATATTCCTAAAATAAACCACACTTGGGTCAGAATCTAGAAGTTTCACTCAATACTAGGTACTTAGTGTGCAGGGTAAACATTGTTTATCTCATTTTTTTTTTTTTGTTTTTCGAAACAGTGTTTCTCTGTATAGCCCTGGCTGTCCTGGAACTCACTCTGTATCCCAGGTTGGCCAGGAACTCAGAAATCTACCTGCTTCTGCCTCCCAAGTGCTGGGATTAAAGGTGAGCGCCACCAACGCCTGGCAATCTCCTGGTTTTAACAACTCAGAAATTCCTGAATTTACACAACTTAGGAATTAAAGTCCCCTCAATCTACAAACTTAAATATTCCCACTGCTGAAAAAAATTACAAAAGGGAGCAAATACGGAGACAAAGTGAGGGACAGAAACTGAACGAAGGGCCATCTCAAGACCACTCCATCTGAGTATCTATCCCATGTCAATCACCAAAGGTAGATGCTGATGTGGAAGTCAGGAAGTGGATGCTGATAAGAGCCTGATATGGATATCTCCTCAGAGGTCTTCAAGAGTCTGACATACTCAGAGGCAGATGCTCACAACTAGCCATTGAACTCATCATGGGGTTCTCAATAGAGGAGTTAGAGTGAAGACTGAAGGAGCTGAAAGGATTTGCAGCACCATGAGGAGAGCAACAATACCAACCAACCACAGCTCCCAGGGTCTAAACCACCAGCCTGGGAGCACTTAGGGAGGGGTCCAGGGCTTCAGCTGAATATGTAAGAGAGGCCTGCTGGGCATAGGTGGAAGAAGAGAACCTTGACCTCATGAAGGCTGGATGCCCCAGGAGGTGGGAATTTTGAGTGTGGGGAGGTGGGAGTGTGGGGGGGGTTGATAGAGGTTACATCCACAGAGAAGAAGGAGGACGGTTGAGGGGATTGAGGGTTCCTGGGTGGGTGGGGGATGGGGTAAGGGGACAACATAGGAAATGTAAATAAAACATCCAATTAAAAAAAATAAATAAATAAAAAGAAAGAGAAAAAAATAATTTAAAAAGAAAAAAAAATATTCTGGTGTAATCCATCAAAGATTTTTCTCATCTTATTTCA
>NW_021610699.1:0-1367 GCF_004785775.1 Grammomys surdaster | reverse complement strand
CTCAGAGAGTCATGAAGACCTTATTTAAGGATATATAAATCTATATTTATAATCTTTTGTCAAAGGACTTTTATAGCACCACTGACAATTAATCAGACTATATGATATATCGATTGGAAATAGCTTTTTCTACTTTTTGTGAGATTACCTCTCTTCTGTCAATTAACTGTTGAGGAAGTTAGGGTTTACCTCTCTCTTGAGAATATTGATCAGAGATTTAAGTTCTTTTGTGGAGAGCTTAAAATAGGATCTTAGCCAATTTGCAACTCCTAGAAACTTTTGAAATTAATTTAAGATAAGTAAACTCCCTTTTTTAAAAAAATCCTTTATCTGTGTGGGTTTTTTATTGGGTATTATACGTATTTACCTTTCAATGTTATCTCCTTTCTCATTCTCCCCCAAGATCCTTTATCCCATACCCACTCCTCCTAATTTTTGTGATGGTGTGCTCCAAACATCCTCCCAGTCCCATCTCCCTGCTCTCGAATTCCCACACAGTAGGGAATCCAAACTTTCGGGGACCTTGGCCCTCCACTTTCACTGAAGTCTAACAAGGACACCCTCAATTCCCTATACAGGTGTGTGAGTCCCTCCCTTTGTGTTCTCTGGTTTAGACTTTGGGAGTTCTGGTTGAAACTTTTGATACTCCTTCTAGAAAGGACCAACGAATTCATACTTTGGTCTTCCTTCTTCTATGTGAGTTTTATGTGGTCTGTATGTAGGTTCTTAGACATTGTGAGCTTTTGGTCTAATATCCACTTATCAATGAGTGCATACCAAGTATGTTCTTTTGAGATTGGGTCATCTCACTCAAGATGATATTTTCCAGCTCCATCCATTTGCCTAGGAATTTTGTGAACTGATTGTTCTTAATAGCTGAGTAGTACTCCATTGTATAAATGTACCACATTTTCTGCATCCATTCTTCTGTCGAAGGGCATCTGGGTTCTTTCCAACTTCTGGCTATTATAAATAAGGCTGCTATGAACATGGTGGAGCATGTGTCCCTGTTGTATGGTGAAACTTCTTTTGGGTATATGCCCAGGAGTGGTATAGCTGGGTCCCCAGGTAACACTATGTTCAATTTTCTGAGATATCGCCATACTGCCTTCCATAGTGGTTGTACCAGTTTACAATCCCACCAACAGTGGAGGAGTGTTCCTCTTTCTCCACATCCTCGCCAACATGTGCTGTCACCTGTGTTTTTGATCTTAGCCATTCTGACTGGTGTAAGGTGGAATCTCAGTGTTGTTTTCATTTGCATTTCCCTGATGACTAGTGATCCTGAACACTTCTTTAGGTGCTTCTCAACCATTCGAACTTCCTCAGTTGAGAATTCTTTGTTCAGCTCTGTGCTCCATTTTTTA
>NW_021610698.1:0-6847 GCF_004785775.1 Grammomys surdaster | reverse complement strand
AGGGGAAGGGGGGTAAGGGGAAGGGGGGTAAGGGGAAGGGGGGTAAGCGGAAGGGGGGTAAGGGGAAGGGGTAAGGGGAAGGGGGGAACGGGGAAGAGAAGGGAAAGGGGGCAAGGGTAAGGGGGGCAAGGGTAAGGGGGGTAAGGGTAAGGGGTGTAAGGGGAAGGGGGGAAGGGGAAGAGGGGAAGGGGAAGGGGGGAAAGGGAAGGGGAGAAGGGGAGAAGGGGAAGGGAGGAAGGGGAAGGGGAAGGGGGGAAGGGGAAGTTCTTGTTGTTGTTGGTCTTCCCACTGCAAATGTTTTAATTAAGAAAAAAAAATCCCTCACAGGTATGCCCAGTCATTAAGGTTTTAGTTAATTCTAGATGTAGTCAAGTTGAGAATCAAAAGTAGCCGTCACAGATAGCAACTTTTAATTTTGTAAGGTAGACTTGGTTGTTTTAAAAAAAAAATGTCGCTGGTAATTTGCTTTTTTAAAATGGCATATAAATAGCCAGATCACACGTTCCAATCTCAGTTTGTTCAGAGCATTTATTTAGCATAGACACCAGTTTTATTAGAATGCTCATAAATCAACAGAATCTTAAACACTAAAGTGAGATTTTGTGCTGGCTAGTATGTCAACTTGACACAAGCTAGAGTCACCTGAAAGGAGAGGGAATCTTAATTTACAAATTGCCTCCTGCTGCAATCCTGTAGGACAGTTCTTACTTGGTGATTGATGGGGTCTTATGGTCTGATCTATTTCCCCCAGAATAGCTGTAGCCATTTTGTTCATGCCTGACAGCTATTTCATATTGTCACTGTAACATGACTCAAGGACATGCTGACCACTTATTCTGTTTTGTTCTGTATGTTCTGTCTGAGGTTTGTTAATCTTAAGAAATTCCACAAAGCTTTGCATAGGACCCATCAACTCAAGGTCAATAGGAATGTCTAAGATGGCTGACCACTGGGCAGCCCTTCCTGAACCTACCTATGAGTTCACGATGGTTTTGGAGAGGGGAGACTGACACTGAAGAATGCTACTAGTAACCCAAGAAGTTATGACTATAATACCCATGCTCTGTTATCTCATGTTCTGAAATCCCGGTTCATCACCGGTCCACCACCCGCACCGGTACCTATCAACCCAAGGTTAACTGATAATACTTTGACTAGTAAGCCAGCTGCTCCACTCTTTGTCATTTAAACTTTGAACCTGTTTTTTTTTTGTTTTTCTTCAATAAAAAGCCTACACTGAGAGCAGACTAGTACTGTAGTCGTTTTTGTAGTCCTAAATCTCTGTTATGGCATGCATTCAATAAACTATTCTTGCTTAACTGAGATCAGCTTTTGTTTGGTTTGAGTGGTGATTCCTGAACCCCAACATGGGGGAGGACATAGCCATCACAGATAGCAACTTTTAATTTTTTGAGGTAGACTTGGTGGTCCTGGGTTCTATAAGAAAGCAGACTGAGCAACTCATGAGGAATAAACCAGTAAGAGAATCCCCCTTGGCTTCCAT
The DNA here is from genome assembly GCF_004785775.1 of Grammomys surdaster. Lineage (NCBI taxonomy): Eukaryota > Metazoa > Chordata > Mammalia > Rodentia > Muridae > Grammomys > Grammomys surdaster. Next base: position 5,343 of record NW_021610698.1, on the reverse strand, counting down.
ATCAGCACCTGCTTCCCGACTCCTGCCCTGCTTCTCCTCAATGGACACTGACTTGGGATATGTAAGCCAAACAAATCCTTTCTCACCTGGGTGTTTTATCATAGCACTAGTACCCCAGTTAAGACCCAGCACTGATGTGATGGTTTGTATAAGCTCAGCCCAGTGAGTGGCACTATTAGAAAGTGTGGCATTGTTGGAGTAGGTGTATCACTGTGGGCATGAGCTTTAAGACCCTCATCCTGGAGCCAGTCTTCTGAGAGCAGCCTTCAGATAAAGGTGTAGACCTCTCAGCTCCTCTTACACCATGCCTGCCTGATGCTGCCATGCTTCCTGCCTTGATTATAATGGACTGAACCTCAGAACCTGTAAGCCAGCCCCAATTAAATGTTGTCCTTATAAGAGTTGCCTTGGTCATGGTGTCTGTTCACAGCAGTAAAACTCTAACTAAGACAACTGGTACCACTGTTGAAACAAACATCCTTCTGTGCCTGGACTACCTTCCTTTAAAACAGATTGCAAATGAAATGTCTATATGACTCCAAAACCAGATTCATAAATAAGTTGGGAACTATTTAAAACCAGAGTTCAAAAGTTGTTTGAGAGTCTTGTATTTTACAACTGGGAGGTTACTGGAGTTAAACACATAATCCTAAATTTAACCATCTGAGACTTTCTTAATAAACACTGAGAACAGACTGTTCCATGAAGACAGACACATTGGAAGTGCTCGAATAACATAAATACCCAGCCTTGTGCCTGTGAGTAATGTAAAATATTAAAAACTTGACCTCTACAGAAACTCCTGTCCTTTTACCCTCAAGTATTTCTGAACTTGCTTTCTGTCACATTTTCCTATTCTGAATGTGTTCAGTTGCAAGAATAACACGTCTCATGTGCTGCTCTTCCCTGCTCACCAGCTCTGAACATCTTGTCACATTCACTCCTCCCCATGTCCTTCCCTTCCTCCCTCTGTCACTTTCTTTCCTTGGCTCACACAAGAAGTTGCAGACATCATTACATCTGTCCCAACAGTATTTAGGACATAGTACCTCAAAATGTCATCCTTAATATTTTAAATGGAAGGAATTTAAGATAATGGCAGGTTCAGGAAGGACTCTCTGGTCTTACTCAGAAGCTGGCTGTAAAATACTTATGGGAGAGCTGTTTGTGTTATACCCACAGCAAAGGAGCGTGCTTGATTCTGGAGATGGAGGAAGCCATTCAAGAGAAATCACAATGAATAGTCCTGCAAAGTACCTTCCTTACCTCTCTTTCTACTTTTAGCTTATATGTTGTTTGTTTTGTCAGACTTTCCCAAAACTTTTCTGCCACAGCTAGGTCCCTGTTGGTAAAAACAAACCACTCAAAGTCAAATTGTAGGTCCAAGCTGGGAGTCTATGTTCTGCTCGAGATAGCTCCCTAGGCAGCTCTCTGTAGGTAGCTCTTGGCACTGTAGTCTGTTGGAGACAGCTTTTCAGATTCTCTCTCTCTCTCTCTCTCTCTCTCTCTCTCTCTCTCTCTCTCTCTCTCTCTCTCTCTCTCTCTCTCTGTGTGTGTGTGTGTGTGTGTGTGTGTGTGTGTACGTTCTGTTCACTCTGAATAGCTTTTTCTTGCTATTCAAAAAACCTTTCTGGTTGAGACAGCTACCTTTTTGCTAGAAATAGTTCTCTCTGGTTAGGACAGCTCAACATTGTAGCTAAATGTCGAGCTGAGCTACAAAAAGGAGATGAAGGAACGTGAACATCATAAAGGCAAAGGGCAGGACTGGATCCAAATGGATGGATAGGTGGACAAATGGATAGCATTCCTGAACAAACAAATAAATTCCTGAGCAGACAGACGGCAATCAAGTAGCCCATGCCAATAGTAAAGACTGAGTTGAGCTAAGCCTTTGGGATAGCTGGGAGTTGCCTGTTGCTCTCTTTCTTAATGCACACACTGTGGCCAGGTAACAGGTTAGTAGTGGCCATAGCCGTTTAAGTATTAAGTATCCTCACTTGTGTGGGTCCAGATGAAGGTGCTAGGGCCTTCCTTGCCTTCCTTGGTCTTGTGTGTTTGGTAAGTTCTTGGACCTGGGTTTTTGGTTTGTTTGTTTTTTGTATGATTTTAATATGTCCAGATGGTCATATTATTTAAATTTACTTGAATAGATTTAGAGGGTGATACCTTTTCTGCTTATAGGAATAAATTATTTATCAACATGAGACTTACTGATGGTCCTGCACATATGGAGTTATGTGCCCACTGAAGTATGGAGTAGGTCTGTATTTGAATTAAAAATGGAGTCCTAGCTGGATGTAAATTGGAATCCCTTAAGGCAAATCACAGCTTGTTATACACCATTTTACAAAAAGCAGAATGACTCAGAACAGGATATATAGCCTGATCTCAAGACAAACCTTCTGCTTTAGCCTTCCAAATTCTGGAATTACACCTAGTCCTTTGACAAAAGATACATCCTTCATTCAGAATTTTGTTTGCCTTAAAACAGGGCCTTATCAACTGTAAAGAGACAGAGACACAACTTCACGTTGTCACTCTCACTAGTCTGAAGTATTTGGTTAATTTTTCAGAGACCTCGACTAGTGTAAGAGTCCATGATCCGAAGAATGATATCCCAGATTCAAATATGCAAAAGCAAAGAGCATTTTATTCTGCAGAAGTTCAACGTGCGGGAGTCTGCCATTTACCCAGATGGAGACGCCCAGGTGAGCTCACAGGCCCAATTTAAAGCACATTAAAGGAATTCTGAGGAGGGTGTATGTGAAATTTATCTTAATTGATTGGCTTGATTCCTAGGAATTTGGGATTGGCTAGGGCTCTCTGGCCATTCCAGAATCATTGCTGGGAATTGGGGTGGGGGGCTGGAAACTGTTGCTGGGGAAGCCTGGAAACTGTCTCTGATTCATTGCCCTTACCCTCAGGGCAAGTGACAGGGCAGCTTCTGATGGTGGAACAATTTCTGATTAGCTGCTTGAGGCCTGGACTTGTCCAGTTTTGGGAATCAGAGATCAAAACCTAGTCTTCTGAACTGCCAGTCTGAAGCCTGTCATGGAGTCAGCCTGTCTTAGTCCTCTCACTAGAGCCAGACTAGGATCCATGGCTTTGACAGAGGGGAGATTTTCAGAACTAACAATATGAAACAGAGTTAAAAAAAATAGAAAGAACAGCCCTCAAGCAAAGAGTAAAAGCAGATAAGAGCATGGATATGGGCTTCTCAAATATGCAAGAAGATCAAGGGGAAAAGGCACTTGGAAAGAATTAGACATACCCATGTGTGGGGATGGCCTCCTCAAAGGAGAGCCAAGATGACACTTTGGTGATGGCTTTCCATAGGTTGCTGAGCAACCTTCCCTTTTCTCTTTGTGACAAGTGAGATTATAGGGTGGATCTAGGAGTACCTTGTATGAGATTGTAATTTGATAAAGTAAAACCAGGAGCCACTGTTATTATACAAGTGGTTTCTGGTAAGATTCCTACAAATTTGCATGGTTTTTTATTTTTATATTTACTAGAGAAAAAAAAATCAAGACCAGCTTAATCTATGTAGAGAGTTCTAGGACAGCCTAGGTAGACCCTCTCTCTCTGTGTGTGTGTGTGTGTGTGTGTGCTCTTGTCGGATGTGGAGCCCCAGTTATTTTGTAACATGTTCCTCAAGTGTGATTTATTTTTCTTATGACTTGACTACAGGTTGTGGGCTTGGGAGAGGAAAACTTCAGAGGTAACATCCTACTTCTAATCCAGGGGTATATGTTAACTAGATGACTTATAGCTGTCATCTACTTTGGTGAGGTAACACATCCAGTTTTTACTGTTTATTATTTTCAAAACATGTTCAGTATTCTTTTCATTCTTATGCATTTTCAAAATTATATGCTTATATAAAATTAACAAAATTGGAAAGACAGCTCAGTGTTTAAGGGCACTGGACGCTCTTTCAGAAGACCTATGTTTAATTCCAGGCACCCACATGTTGGCTCACAGTTGACAGTAATTTTAGTTCTAGGAGATTCAACACCCTCTTCTGGGCCCTGGTCACACCTGCATACAAGGTGCATGCATTCAGTTCATACAGTTACACATACATAAGTAGTAAAAACATCAGAAAAAAAAATTGTCTCTGCTTTCACCTTCATTATTTCTTTCCCCAAAGTGCCTGTACAGAGCAGTCCTTGGAACTCTGTAACTTCCTGTTCTTTTAAGAAGTCATCATGAGGGCTGGAGAGATGGCTCAGTGGTTAAGAGCACTGACTGCACTTCCAGAGGTCCTGAGTTCAAATCCCAGCAACCACATGGTGGCTCACAACCAACTGTAATGAGATCTGATGCCCTCTTCTGGTGTGTCTGAAGACAGCTACAGTGTAAAGCAACTCTGTGCTGGTCATTATGAAATATAACAGTGACAATAGCACAGCTTTGGCCTTCAAGAACTCATTGTCTAGATAATGGCTAGAGAGTCAACCACATAAGATACAGTAGAGCAAATATAGCAGAGGAAAGTGGGGGTAAGGTGAAGAATTGCTGTAGAAGGAAGGCATCTTACTGACTTCCCCAATACCTCCTGTGGATCAAACTTCTAAGTACAGACTCGATGAAATAAGAACTAGTTAGGTTAAGCTAGAAAGAAGATAAGGAAAAGTTCTGGGTGGCTTCTAAAAACTTTAATAATTGGAATAAACACATCAGCATTATATGTATTTGGAGTTTGATTAAATCCCAGAGCAGCATTGTATGTATTAGGAGTTTGGTTATCTCATGAGCATTAAAACCTAAGGCAAATGGATCAGTGTAGACAGAAAAATAAAAGGAAATTGATGATCAAAACAACAACCACAACAATAAGAAAATAAAAACTGAAGTGTGGGTGTGCTGGCCTATACACCCTACATTGCGGTGGCAGAGAGATGGAGCTTACTGTAACTAGTCTAGTTGGACCGGTGAGCTCCAGCAGAATCTGTGAGAGACTGCTTCAAAATACAAGATGGATCATGAGTGAGGAAAGAACCTGATGTTGGCTTCTGACTACACACACACACACACACACACACACACACACACACACACACACACAGAGTATTTGTCTTACCTTGGTGATTCTAAGTCCATCAAGTTAACAATAAAGATTAACCTCACACCCTTTATAAAAACATTTTCAAGCTAGGTGTAGTGTTTCACACATTTAATCCCAGAGGCAGAGGCAGAGGCAGAGAGGCAGAGGCAGAGAGGCAGAGAGAGAGAGGCAGAGAGAGAGAGGCAGAGAGAGAGAGGCAGAGAGAGAGAGGCAGAGAGAGACAGCGAGGCAGGAGGCAGGAGGCAGGAGGCAGGAGGCAGGAGGCAGGAGGC